>NC_069502.1:101975009-102030009 GCF_027579735.1 Bombina bombina
TTGTTCCAAAACTATCATTGCCCTATAACAGGGGTGTCCAAACTTTGCTCTCCAGAGGTTTTGGAACTACATTTCCCATGATGCTCAGCTAGATAAAATGCTGGCTGAGCATCATCGGAAATGTAGTTCCAAAACCGCTGGAGAGCAAAGTTTGGACACCCCTGCCCTATAACAACATTCTAAAGCCTTTATTTAGCCATGTGCAAAACACGAAGAAGAAAGTTTCAGTAACATATCCGTCCAACCCCAATGTAGACCACTTTTTTTGAAGAAAATAAAGGAGGCTACGAATTGTGCAAATTTTATATAGGAAACAGCCAAATTAAACATAAGTTACTGAAAAGAATAAACACTTTACTTTACAATTTGATACTGTTTGGTACAAGAAAATTCTTCATACAAATCATCTTCATGCACACAATATAGCTTAAAGAGACAGTAAAGTCAAAATGAAACTGAAATTGACTGGATAGAGTACAAAATGTTTAACAACTTTCCTTTTTACTTTTATTATCAATTTTGCTTAGTTCACTTGGTATTTTTTGTTAAAGAATAATCCTAGGTGAGCTCAGGAGTGTGCACGCGTCTATAGCCAACTGGCAGCAGCATTTGCAACATTGCTTATTGTAGTGTTTTACAATGCTGCAAACACTGCTAAAGACACATGCTCCTAAGCTCCTATTAGTCGACCTAGGTTTATATTTCATGAAGGATAAAAAAAAAAAAAAAAGCTAATAAATATAAATTGGAAAGTGGTTTAAAAATGCATGCTCTACCTGAATCATGAATGTTTATTATTGACTTTACTGTCCCTTTAATACATTCAACACCTTTCTGTAAATCAGTGAATTCTATTTCTCATTTAAGGCACAGTGGGAGTAAAGATATTAAATTGTCACATATATCAACATTATTAACTAAATAAGAGTACAAGAGTACAGTATTACATGTAAAATAAAATTAATAAAATAGAAAAAATATTTAATAGCAGATAAATAAGGAAGCCTGTAAAAGTTTTAGACTAAAAAGGGAGATCCTTGAAAACAAGGGAGATTTGGCAAACTTTAAGGAGACATATCAGCTCCTGAAATAGCTCCTAAATTATCAAGTGATCATGTTGTCAGCATGAGACCCCATTAATACAGATATACAGAAGCAGCTTTCCCATGCAAAATCAGTGAGGCAAAGCTTATTTTCAGTAAACTGGGGGGTCCACATCTGCATACACATTTTTAAAAAAATTTAAATGATATAAAGTAGCAGTCAAGGCTGGTATATAGGAGCTATGATAGAGAGCTTTGCATGTAATGTTAGCATTAGACAGGTGCACTTCAGAAATGTTTTATTAGAGCAACTTAAACTTAATTAAAGTTATTAAAGTGGTGGCTAATGCTACTGCAAGTTCAATGAAGTTAAAGTAGTAGCTAGTGCTACTGTTATGAGCCAGCAACATCACAAAAAAAGATTGTTAATTTGGTTGAATTTTTTTTTTTTAAATAAGCTCAGAACTGACCCAGAACAAAAAACTGGCCCAGGACAAAAGTGAATTTTACAGGAAATTGGAATCAATCAACTGACAAAGGCATTGCTAAATGATTTTGAATAATGCAAATTTGAAGCTTTTCATGTCTGCACAATAGCAGTTTTATTTATTTATTTATTTCAATTGTTAGTTTATTGAGTGGTTTAAAGAACTGATAATTTATAGTATTTCTGCTGAATAAAAATAAATTGTTAATATTGCAGCATTAGTCTTGAAAGAAAAACACACTTCTATTGGACATCTCTTAAAGGGACATTTTACACAAGATATTTCTTTTCATAAAATATATTGTAGAAGATTCATGTATATAGCCTACCTGGGAGTGTTTTTGTAACATTGTATAGTTTTGCTTATTTTATAAAAACATTGTGCTGATTTTCAAACTCCTAACCATGCCCCAAAGTTGTAGATTTATAGTGATGTCTACAGATTCCTGCAGCTCCTCTTTGTATAATCTGTCTTTTCATCTGCAGGGAAAGGGGGGGGGGGGGGTTGTTGGATCTTCCTGCTTCCCCAGTCCCTTTCACTGGATGTCCCTGCCTAACCTCATCAACAGTGCTAAACTGGGAGCTTCTAAGTAAGTTTGTAAAATGTTTTTATACTGGATTTTTAGATCAGTATCTGTGCATATTCTTCTTTATAGTAGTGTCTATTGCATGCAGTTATGTGAAAATTGGTGTATACTGTCCCATTAAGTGTAGTCCTCATTCAGGGCTTGTTCTTTCTCCATCACATCTAGAACTCTGCATAGCAAGATAAATAACTCCCAAGCTAAAATTTTCCTTTCTAAAAAAATTTGAGAGATATTGCCATGCTAATGAGAGCTTTTTGATCCTTTCGCCAGACCAAACTGCTTTATATCACTGGGCCTTTATTTAAAGACACAGCACAGCTGGCCGTAAGTTTTTGAGATATAAATAATATGAATAATTTTGTTTACACTGATACAAATAAATTACAAAAACAATCCTTTAAGTTAGTTATTAACATATTGGAATTATTATTTGTTTGCATTGAGAGAGGTTTTTAATTTGTCTTAAAAGAAGGAGCCATTTCTAGTCACTGGAAGTGTTTCCTTAGTGGTTAGTTACTACTAATATGGCCACAATTTGTGTTGCCTATCAGAGTTTTTCAAGATCTATTCTAACCACAAAGACCAAAAAGTATTTAGCAAAAATACCCAGTGTTTGCTGAAATGGTCCAAACGTTACCTTGATGTAGTTTAAATGTTCTTTTAAAACTATCTCAAGCGAAGAAATCACTAAAGCAATAGAAAAAGTAAATTTAAATAAAGCAGCAGGGCCTGATTTTTTACCAGCGGAATTCTATAAAATATTATCACAAGAAATTAATTATACCCTTGAAAGACTTTATAATGAATATTTTTCCAGAAATAACACCATGTCTAACTCTTTCACTGCTGCAAATATAACTTTAATACCAAAGAAAGATAAAGACCCTGAGGACCCAGCATCCTATAGGCCAATCTCGGTTCTTAATGTAGATTACAAAATATTGACCTCAATTGTTGCAGCAAGACTGATGAAAGGATTAGAAGAAATCATAAACCCGGATCAAACAGAGTTTATGCAGGGAAGGAGTTCTGCCAAAAATATTCGTAAAACTGTTATGTTCTTGGATTACATGTGGAATAGGGATAAAGCTAGTAAAAAGAGAATATATTCAGATCTTGCCCTTCTCACCGTGGATGCAGAAAAGGCTTTCGATTCCATCACCTGGCAGTATTTATTTCAAGCATTAGAGCAAGCGGGGTTCCAAGAGCAATTTGTATATTTTGTCCATAAAATTTATAGGAATCCAGTATCATATTTATTGATTAATGGCGCAGTTTCTCCTAAAATTATACTTGGAAGGGGAACAAGGCAAGGATGCCCTTTGTCCCCCCTGCTCTTTAATATTGCATTAGAGCCACTGGCCATCTGCTTAAGGGATAAGTTGAGTGGGATTTCGTTGGGTTCAGAAAAACTGAAATTATTGTTATATGCAGATGATCTTTTATTATTTCTAGATAAAACGGCATATCATATACCGCTAATTTTACAAATCTTTGCTGACTTTAGTTCCTTTTCGGGATATAAAATTAATTTTGGGAAAAGTGAATTAATGTGGGTTGTAAAGTCAAGGATTAGCTGCCCTGTCCACCCATTTAAAACAGTAGACCAGTTTAAGTATCTGAGTATAATACTGTACAGGAATCCACAAAAATGGTATAATTTGAACTTTTGTCCACTATTACAGAAAATTAAGAACAACTTAGAAGTTTGGGCTTCCTTTCCATTGTCTATATCAGCCCGCGTGAACCTAATTAAATCAATTGTGTTTCCACAGCTTCTATATCCATTACAAAATCTACCCCTATTTTTTACTAATAGCGATCTGAGGAAATTTGAACAACTTCAGGCTAAATTTATTTGGGGAAATAAGAAAGTTCGTATATCACTGGGGAGATTGACACAACAAAAATATTTTGCCGGCTTAGCACTCCCAAATATAAGATTATATAATATCTCCACCCTAGTTAAATTTGCACTGGATTGGATCATGGACTCTAACAATTTTGCTACTATTGACCTTGAAAATTATTGTGTAGCGCCCTTTTCATTAAAAGTGCTTTTACATGGGGTAATTAAGGACTTTCCCTCTAAAGTAGCAGTACTACTTTCAATTAAAAATGTAATAATAGCATGGCAGAAATGTTGTAAGATTATGGAGGTGAATCCTCATTTTTCTAAATTTTTACCTATAAGAGGTAACCCAGAATTCATGCCAGGTATTCAGTATAAAGTTTATAAACAATGGGAGGAAACTGGACTGGTTTTTGTGGCACAGGTATTGGGTAATAATCAACAAATATGTTCATCAGAGCTTCTTTTTCAACAATTTAATCTGCCTAGAAATAATATGTTTGCGTACTTCCAGCTTCGTCATTTTGTAATAAATTGCTCCAGTATTAGGGATAATATCATAGCCTGGAAGGAGATTGAGGAGTGTATAGATAAGTTTAAAAGTGGCAATACGTCAATATCTCTGATTTATGAGGCAATGCTTGATAAACAGGGTATGTTATTTCTGGAAAAAAAAATCAAAAGGTGGGAAGGTGTGTTCCCGACTGTAGACGTGGATATGATTAAGCAGAGTTTTTCTTTAATTAATAAACGTGTAATTGCTGTGGGCTAGAAAGAGTCGCATTTTAAACTTGTAAATAATTATTATTTCTCCCCATTAAGGATGGCACAATGTTATCCGGCACAAGCCTTTGCATGCTCGCAATGTCTATATCCAAATGCCAATGTGGCTCATATGTTATGGCAGTGCCATAAAATAAGACAATTATGGTTAAAAATTCAGTATTGGGCTAAACAGTTTCTGGATTTAGACATCCAATTGACTCCGGAAATAGTCTTTTTTCTTAAAATTGAGACTCAGATAAAACCCATACTACTAACTCGGCTTATAATAATTATCCTTACAGTCAGATCTCTTATTTTTAAGAAATGGCGGCTGCCCAAGGCCCCATCATTTATTAGCTTTCTTAAAGCGATTCAGTCCCAGATTATATTTGAATCATTCTACACACAATACACCTCAGAAAAACGGATCGGTGAGTTTATCCTCACCTGGCTTCCAGTTATTAAATCCTACTCATTAGAAGTACAGAAAAATATTCTAGCGCCTTTTTTAAGTTCGCAGTGTTTCGCTGACTTAGTGCTACATGGAGAATTTCCCCCGTTGTGTGTATCAAACTTCAGGGAGGTTGAGTAGGGTAGAGAAGGGGATTTTCGATAGTGAGGGGGGAGAGAGGTCGGTACGAGCTCTTTTTTTCTTTTTCTTTTTTTTTCTTTTTTTTCTTCCTTTTTCTCTCTCAAAGTTCTCCCTTAGCGAAGGATAGATGAGACATATAAGTCTATGGTCCATGTTGTTGTTTTTAGCTTGGTTAACTGAAGTTTAAGATGACCAATTCTTTAATATTTTTATTTCTATGTTTATTTTTATGGACCTTATTAACGGTAAAGCTCAAGGTATATGTGCATTTTTTTGTCGTTTTTGGTTAATTTTGTTTTGTAATTTTCATGTTTATTGATATGATTTCTTTTATGTTATTAAGTGGAAAATGATGTAATAAAAAGAATATATAAAAAAAAAAAAAAAAAACTAGTAAAACTGATAAATCCCTTTACTGTTTTTTGGCCAACACTTAAAGGGACACTGAACCCAAATATTTTCTTTCATGATTCAGATAGAGCATGACATTTTAAGTAACTTTCTAATTTACTCCTATTATCAATTTTTCTTTGTTCACTTGCTATCTTTATTTGAAAAAGAAGATATCTAAGCTTCTTTTTTGGTTCAGACTCTGGACAGCACTTTTTTTTATTGATGGATGAATTTATCCACCAATCAGCAAGAATAACCCAGGTTATTCACCAAAAATGGGCCGGCATCTAAACTTACATTCTTGCATTTTAAATAAAGATACCAAGAGAATGAAGAAAATTTGATAATAGGAGTAAATTAGAAAGTTGCTTAACCCCTTAATGACCAAGGACGTACGCCACACGTCCTAAAAAAAAATACAGTTAATGACCGAGGACGTGTGGCGTACGTCCTTGGTCTGGAAAGCAGCTGGAAGCGATCCTGCTCACTTCCAGCTGCTTTCTGGTTATTGCAGTGATGCCTCGATATCGAGGCATCCTGCAATAACCCCCCTTGGCCATCCGATGCAGAGAGAGCCACTCTGTGGCCCTCTCTGCACCGGACATCGGTGGCCGGTATCGTTGGTGGGTGGGAGCAAGTCTGGGAGGCGGGTGGGTGGCCATCAATGTGCCGAGTGGAGTGGAGGGGGGCGGGATCGGGGGCGGGATAGTCGGGAGCGCGCACGGGAGCGCGCGCGTGCATGGGGCGGCGGGCGGGCGCATGCACGGAGTGGGAGCGGGAGGGAACCGCTACACTGCAGAAAAATAAAGCTGTAAAAAGTTTTAAAAAAAAGTTTTGTAAGCAGTAAATAAACAGCTAAGGGATCTGGAAGGGGTGGGGGGTTGGTCTTGTGTGTGTGGGGGGGGGAAGCTACACTACAGAAAAGGGCATTTTTTTTTAAAAAAAAGGCACATTTTTACTAAACTGGGTACTGGCAGACAGCTGCCAGTACCCAAGATGGCGCTCATTAAGGCAGAGGGGGAGGGTTAGAGAGCTGTTTGGTGGGGATCAATGAGGTTGGGGGCTAAGGTGGGATCCTACACAGCAGCATATGTAAATATGCTAAAAAAAACCCCACAAAAAAAGCCCAAATATAGCTTTTATTTTAGTACTGGCAGTACTTAAGATGGCGGTGACAATTGTGGGGTGGGGGAGGGAAGAGAGCTGTTTGGGAGGGATCAGGGGGTCTCATGTTTCAGGTGGGAGGCTGAGCTCTACACTAAAGCTAAAATTAACCCTGCAAGCTCCCTACAAGCTACATAATTAACCCCTTCACTGCTAGCCATAATACACGTGTGAAATGCAGCAGCATTTGGCGGCCTTCTAATTACCAAAAAGCAACGCCAAAGCCATATATGTCTGCTATTTCTGAACAAAGGGGATCCCAGAGAAGCATTTACAACCATTTGTGCCATAATTGCACACGCTGTTTGTAAATGATTTCAGTGAGAAACCTAAAATTGTGAAAAATGTAAAGTTTTTTTTAATTTGATCGCATTTGGCGGTGAAATGGTGGCATGAAATATACCAAAATTGGCCTAGATCAATACTTGGGGTTGTCTACTACTCTACACTAAAGCTAAAATTATCCCTAAAAGCTCCCTACATGCTCCATAATTAACCCCTTCACTGCTGGGCATAATACACGTGTAGTGCGCAGTGGCATTTAGCAGCCTTCTAATTACTAAAAAGCAACGCCAAAGACATATATGTCTGCTATTTCTGAACAAAGGGGATTCCAGAGAAAATTTTACAGCCATTTAAGCCATAATTGCACAAGCTGTTTGTAAATAATTTCATTGAGAAACCAAAAGTTTGTGAAAAAATTAGTAAAAAAGTGAACGATTTTTTGTATTTAATTGCATTTGGCGGTGAAATGGTGGCATGAAATATACCAAAATGGGCCTAGATGAATACTTTGGGATGTCTACTAAAAAAAAAATATATACATGTCAATGGATATTCAGAGATTCCTGAAAGATATCAGTGTTCTAATGTAACTAGCGCTAATTTTGAAAAATAATGGTTTGGAAATATCAAAGTGCTATTTGTATTTATGGCCCTATAACTTACAAAAAAAGCAAAGAGCATGTAAACATTGGGTATTTCTAAACTCAGGACAAAATTTAGAAACTATTTAGTATGGTTGTTTTTTGGTGGTTGTAGATGTGTAACAGAATTTGGGGGTCAAAGTTAGAAAAAGTGTGTTTTTTTCAATTTTTTCCTCATATTTTATAATTTTTTTTATAGTAAATTATAAGATATGATGAAAATAATGGTATCTTTTGAAAGTCCATTTAATGGCAAGAAAAACGGTATATAATATGTGTGGGTACAGTAAATGAGTAAGAGGAAAATTACAGCTAAACACAAACACCGCAGAAATGTAAAAATAGCCTTGGTCTCAAACGGACAGAAAATGGAAAAGTGCTGTGGTCATTAAGGGGTTAAAATTGCATGCTCTGTCTGAATCACAAAAGAAAAAATTTGGGTTTAGTGTCCCTTTAATAATTGTTCTACAAAGGGACATTAAAGTCAAAGGTAAACTTACATTGACTGGATATAGCACAGAATTTTAAGCAACTTGCTTCTATTATCAATTTTGCATCCTTTGTTAAAGAGTAATACTTAAAACGTACACATGTAAAGTTATCTGGCAGCAGTGTTTGCAACATTGTTTATAGCAATGTTATGCACAGTTACAAACATTGCTGCCATAGACTGCTATAGGCACGTGCACGCTCTTAGGGGTTGATTTAACAATCTGCGGCAGACAGGGGTTTACATTCTCTGGCGGAATTCAGCATTACACACGAGCGCTATTTCCCCCCCCCCCCCCTGCCCGCGCACAGCCAATTACACGTGGGCAGGAGCTGTAAACCACTCCGGTCGGACAATACTGAGGAGATTGAAATTTGTCACCTTAGAGGTGATGAAAGGTTAGGAAAGCAGCGGTATGATGACCACTGCTTGTTAAATATGGACTGCAGGTTCTCTTGTGAAAACCTGAAGTCGTAGGTGGTTGAAAGGCTTGCAAAGCCTTTGATAAATCAGCACCTTAAGCTCCTATCAGCCTACCTAGGTTTAGTCTTCAACAAGTTTCTTGAACTGTGAGATTTAAAGATAGGAAATATGTCAGATATATTTTCTTTCTATCTCTTTCTTTTTCTCTTTTTCAGTTTCTTTCTTTCTTTCTTTTTGGTTCTTTTTGTTTCTTTCTTTTTCCTTCTTTCTTTCTTTCTTTCTTTCTTTCTTTCTCTCTCTCTTTCTTTTGCTCTGTCTTTCTTTCTTTCTTTGTTTCTTTATTTTGTTCTTTCTTTCGTTCTTTCTTTCTTTCTTTCTTTCTCAAATGTTCCTCCCTGTTTTTAAATATTTATTCACTGGTATTCCCAAGATTAAATTATTAAAAGCTTAGAACATTGGCGTCAGACCAATAATAAAGTATTTGATGTTGGATAAGATGGAAAGTAGACAACAAAATACTTGTCTTATTCAGTGCTCACTAAGTCCACATTGAACCAGTTTATGTGTATTAGTTACTAATCCTAAACAGAATTTTGATAATATTTACATATGTTTTTATTTACAAAACCTTAAAACTATGAAATTGATATTTTCCATACAGCCCATAGAGTGAATTAAAAGATCAGTTTTCTTTTTTGTTATATGATTATCTGAAAAGATTGATGCTATATGAAATTTCATACGTCTAGAAAATATTGATAATCCATAGAAGTATTATATTGTTGTTAGTATGTTTTCAAGTCAAACAACAAATAATTATTACCACACAATTTAATACTATGAAAAGGTTCTGAGCTCTATTTATGCAACTTTGTAGCCCCTGTTTCTGGATCATCCTGGATAGGAATGATTAACAAGCCCTTGTCTTCTGCAGTTGGTTGGGTGAGAGCAGGGGGGTATGTACAAAAGAAGTTGTGTGCAATGTTAACTTCTGGT
Source organism: Bombina bombina (assembly GCF_027579735.1). Taxonomy (NCBI): domain Eukaryota; kingdom Metazoa; phylum Chordata; class Amphibia; order Anura; family Bombinatoridae; genus Bombina; species Bombina bombina. The sequence goes on from NC_069502.1 coordinate 101,984,728, forward strand.
GAATACGGGCAGTCCCTATACAAGGCATGCACACTTGGAAAAAGGCAGCAGTACCTTAAAGTGTGCTAATTTGCATTACTCCTGTACTGTGTCTGAATTGGCTGCTAGCACACTCATAGCAAATCTAGAGGAAATGTTTATTTAGTTAGTATAAGAAATATAGAAAGGATGAGTCCCCGGTTTCTAGACAGCTTAAATCTAAGAGGCCATTGTTGAAAATGGTGGAGAATAAGCTTGAGGTGACTGCAGGTCTAGATAGGATTATCTGAATAAATGCCTTTTAAGGTAGAAATTAAACCTATGAAAACTGGAGGACAATCTGATAGTCAAAGAAAGAGAGGTTCACAAAATAGATGCAGCACAAGACAATCTGAGGGTAGGAGAGATAGAGAGGAGGTGTAGAAAAGATTTAGGCAAGGAAGAGATTAGATAAAATGTATAGTGGAATTAAGTGGTGTTAACAGTTTTTGTGGTAAGTTTTAGAATTATTAATTTGATTTTAGAGAATGAGGACTGTCCTAGAAGAGAAGTGAAGGATCTACAATGAATATGCCTAGCAGAGCAATAGATTAGAGTGGGTGTAATTTGTAGAGAGGTAGATCTCTAAAAGGATGCTAAACTTAGTCATGGAGGCAAACGCTAGGGCTTGTTATTGGTGTAGGGACAGTGGCTAGAGGTAATTGGGTAGGGATTTGGTTTGTGCAATTTGCAAGACATGTTTATGGTTAATAAACAACAGGGGTCACACTTTATTTTTTCACGGCTAATAAAACTGTTACCTTTATAAAACCGGTGCTAGCACTCATTAATAGAGGGGTCAAAAATGTCTTACTTGGCTACTAATTGTGATAGAGAAAAAAGAACCTTTTGAAAAAATAGATTGTGACATTTTTTTCATATACTAGTTCTATATCTGTGACAACATTAAGATCTAATCTTAAATTATCTATAAAATGTATATCCGTTATATTACATTCGCAACTTTTATTCACTAAAGAATGCTTACATTCACCAAAGAAATCACTGTGTATTACTCCTATTTAGATCCTAAAATGTATCCCCATAGAATAATTAAATCTGCCATGCTACTATCATTAAAAAGTTAATCAGGTGATAGCTGCATGAGTTTTGTGTTTCTTATAGCAGAAAAATAAAGTTCCTGGTAGCTATAGTGCATAGGCAAAGTAGTTAGTAGAAGAAAACAATCTGTATGAGATTCCTTCAAATAGAAATAAAACGTATCACAACACACCCTAGGGTTGAGACCGTGACCTGTCACTGGTTCAGCATAGCATTCACCTCCATTTGACATGATCATCGTAAACACTCCCGGTGTTCTGTTATATTTGCCTACTGTGTTACGTTATCCTACCTATGTAACACGTTCGGCCAGATAGAGCACTTTCATATCCGCCATTTTAGTTTGAAATGGAGGCTGATGTCAAAATATTGATTGGATGGTGATATTCGGCTATTTGGAGTGCAGATCTCACTCAAACATAAAACATTAAAACATAAACACAAAATATTATGTATGTTATTAGCTTGTGATGATAGCATTCATTTTATAAATGTATTTTTTTCAGGCTACAGATATGTTTCCATTTTTTTTTGTTACATAGCCTGAAAAATACATTTATGAAATGAATGCTATCATCACAAGGTAATACCATACAAATTTTTGGTGTTTATGTTTTAATTATTTATGTCTGAGCAAGATCTGCACACAAAACAGCGAAATATAAGTGGTAGAAAAGTATACAGAATACGATCACTATTTAAACAGGAGGCTGTCCTTTTGAAACAAATATGGCGGATATGAAAGTGTAAGTAGGACAAAGTAACAAGGAACTGGCACCTCACACCCACGTCTGCTTCAAACACTCCAGATACCCGTTTGACAGGAAAGCGTGTATGTCCCCACCTCCACTCGCCTCAGCCAATCAACGGGTGGAACAATGATGCTTCATGGATGTGGAGCAAATCAGGGAAAGAAATAGGCATCTTGGTCTCAATAGGGGGTGTGTCCTTAATGCCATAGCATATCCATGAATGGAGATATAGGTGTCGGAGAAATAGCAAAGTGGAGATAGCCAAGCTGGAAATCCTCTGGATGGTTAAGGGGACTCCTCATCATCCCCTAAGTGAAATCCAATTGAAAATAGAAAGAGTCTGGAGCAAATCCAAGTATGAATAAAAAGCAAATATTTATTCCATAGTGATTAAAAACAGGATAGAAAAGAGAGGCAGACTGGTCTTAAGCGTTTTGGCTTGGAGCCGTAATCATAGAACAGGTCTATGATTAGGGCTCCAAGCCAAAACGCGTAAGACCAGTCTGCCTATCTTTTGTATCCTGTTTTTAATCACTATGGAATAACGATTTGCTTTTTATGAGCTTCTTGTAAGAGTTTTTTTAATGTGTATAACTTTCAATAGTCAGTGTAGTCTGCTGCCACCTGGTGCAAAAAAAGGAACTAAATAAAGAGTATATGTGTATATAATTTTTACTAGAATTATTTAATTAACTGCTTTGCTTAGACTAAAATGATAATGTAACCTAGTTCAAAATTTAAGACAAGATGAATGTGACTTAACAAGTACCAGTACTACTAAAGTAACCAATTTCTCTCTAATTATACTTACAGAAGGATCTTTCAAATTCATGCAGCAATTACAGTTCCTATCCAGTCAAATGGAAAAAAATATTGGCAATATCCACTGAATCCTGCCTTTGAATAATAATATGACAAGGAAGATTTACTTAAGTTCCAAGAAGACCTGCTATTATGTCCAAGAAACAGGCCTGGTCCAAAGATTCAGAGTTTGATATGTATGGACCAGACTTAATTGTAAAGCACTAGACAAAGTGGTGAATAACAAAATGCCAAAATGTGTCTTCATTATCAAGAACTATGTGTTTGAATGGAGAGAACATTTTTACAATTATGTATGACCTGTATTCCTTCTAAAGCTACATTGTGTGAGAAGACCAGCAGTGAAACAGTTAATTAGGGAACTGCAGTTAACAGACACTACACAATGGCACAATGCAGATCATAAAATACGGTTCCCTTATTAACTGTCTCACTGTTGGGCTGATCTCAAAATGTGTCCTTAGAGGGAACACTGGATATGACCATTTCCAAATAATAAATATACAACAGACATTAAAGTGGCAATTAAAGCTAGAACTGTTATTAAAGCTCTAAAACTGGGCATTTCTAAATATATTGGATAATATTTAAAGTCATATTCCAAAAACAGTAACTGCAAAGAACGTAAATATTAATATAGATGAACTTTATATACAGCTGCTTCATATGTCATAACAACAGTCAAACTTCAGTTAAACATTCTAAAACTCTTTAACCCCTTAAGGACCAGCGACGTACCCTGTATGTTGCTGGCCTTTTTTTGGGACTTGATTGTTTTAAAGCACGGTCTTGCCACCAGCGTTGAGACTGCTCTATTCCACAAAGTCTGCTCGAGGGAGTGCATTAATAGCATGTTCTTGCTAGACTTGTGCTATTATGTCCTGAAAAAACCCTTAACGACCAGTGACATACAGGGTACATTGTGGTCATTAAGGGGTTAAAAAGAAGAACAAAACAAACTGTTGAAATCACAAGTTGAACCTAATAACTGTAACCAGTACAGAAGGATATTCTCTGATCAGGAAAGTGTGAGGTTATAAAAAATTATTTTTTTCTTTAAAATATAGGAAACTATGTTCTAAAATGTAAAGGGACACTGACCCCACATATTTTCTTTTGTGATTCAGATAGACCATGCAATTTTAAGCAACTTTCTAATTTACTCCTATTATCATTTTTTCTTCGTTCTCTTGCTATTTTTATTTGAAAAAGAAGGCATCTAAGCTTTTTTGGGGGTTCAGAACTCTGGACAGCACTTTTTTATTGGTGGATGAATTTATCCACCAATCAGCAAGGACAACCCAGGTTGTTCACCAAAAATGGGCCGGCATCTAAACTTACATTCTTGCATTTCAAATAAAGATACCAAGAGAATGAAGAAAATTTGATAATAGGAGTAAAATAGAAAGCTGCTTAAAATTTCATGGTCTATCTGAATCACAAAAGAAAAAATGTGGGTTCAGTGTCCCTTTAAGTTATAAATTTTAAAGCACTGTTACTAAACCTCAATCCTAAACAACAAAATAAGGGGGTAAAACAGTTGGGGCGGGAAATCTAGAGATAAGCATTCGTTTTTTTGGACAATGACACATTCATTATGCAAATGGAATTAACTAAAGAATGCACCAATGAAAATTAAAGAAAACAAAAAAATACTGATTAAAATCGTTTAAATGTTTAAGGGTTTAATACTTACCTTACCTGGAGAGCACATTAAGGTAAGTATTGTAGCTACAGGTGAACTTTTCACCTTTAGCTTTAAAACATTTTCATTTGTTTTAACGAATGTGAATGTTTAACGAAAATTCAGTTTTCGTTTATTATAAATCAAATTTCCCTGAATATTCGGACCAAAATTTTCACCCACAACAAAATTTTCTGGGTTACACATGTCTATTAAAATCTACTAAATTAACTAAACTTTCAAGCCCAATAATTTATATTATTATTAAAGGGAACCTGGGTTTTGAGATATAAAAAAGTTCAACTGTTGCATTACATACTTACCTCATTCAGAAGAGCCAAGCTGATCCACACCCTTATTCACAGAGCTCCTGGGCACGCTAATAGGAAGCTTAGTGCAGCTGATCCCGGGGACTGCGCTAAAAGACCTTTGCCTCTGCTTTGTGCATTAGCACGTCTCTCTGGCGCGCTAGAGGTAAGTATTTTTAACCCCAAAAGTAATTTAAAGGAAACAAATTTATTTGTTTCTTTTAAATGTCATGGTGCATTAGTTTGAATATTCGTTGGTAAAAAAAAAATGAATATCCATATTTCTTTAGCAAATTTGCATTCATAACGAAATGAATGCATATGTCTAATTATTATTTTATTGTTTTTAATAAGGTAAAATATAGAATCCCACTAAAATGCATTATTACAATATAGCATAAGTTTATTTATCTTTTTTTTACCTCAATTATTGCTATTGCTGATTTTATATCCAGGTAACATGCTTTATTATTGGTTCACTATTGTTAATAAATTGTGCTTTCACTTATAATTCATTACTGTCATTATCTTGTTCTAAATATATTTTATGGGGACACACACTAATGAGCTTGCTAACATTTTTATTCAGAATTATGTTTTTTGATAATCTAGAGTACTATAAGTGTAAATATAAGTTATCATATAAGGGATTTATTTCACTATAGATTATTCCTATTTTCTGGAACCAGTGTCACAACACATAAGTGGAGTTTTCCACCCAAAATGACCACATCTCAAAAGCACCATCCTAGAAAAAAATGTTTTTTAAGTACAAATAAAATAGTTCTAGATGAGCAAATACAGAAAAAGCATGGACCAATATCAGATTAGCCTTAACAAATAATCATGTATATGTGGTAATAAATAAAAACATGAATAAAAATATGTTTATTCAGCATAGCAAAAATAAATACAAAAAAGATAAATAAAAAAGGGAAAGGAAAAAGATTCCAGTAAACAGCTTAGATTTAATATAAAAAATAAAACTTGTAAAACCAAAATGTTGTCTGAGTCTGTGGGGTCTATTTAACAAGGGCCGAATGGCCCTGTTCCCCTTGTTTCTGTGCAAGCCTTCAGGCTCGCTGGATACAGGAATTTAGAAGCAGCGGTCTTAAGACCGCTGCTCCTAAACTCATAGGCTGCCTCTGAGGCGGTGTATAGCAATCTGCCCAATCATGTACGATTGGGCTGATTGACACCCCCTGCTAGAGGTCGATTGGCGGCCAATCTGAAGGGGGCAGTATTGCACCAGCAGTTCACCAGCGTATGCTGTTGGCATTTATCGATGTGCGGCAGACATGGTTCGCTATAACGGATCATGTCGGTCCGCACATATGTAAATAGACCCCTATGTCTAAATTTCATACATCATGTACGATCGGGCTGATTGACACCCCCTGCTTGGCCGCCAATCTGCAGGTGGCAGTATTGCACCAGCGTTTGCTGTCGGCATTTATCAATGTGTGGCGGACATGGTTCGCTATAACGGATCATGTCTGTCCGCACATATGTAAATAGACCCCAATGTCTTAATTTCATACATCTGGTTGGATTTGGGTATATGCTCTAACTGTATAATAGTAAAAATGTTGCATTTACACAAATTTTAGGAGTCACAAGATATACATGATTTAATATGAAAAAAACTCTCTCCTGTTACTGGTAACTGAACACTAGTAGTGTCATGCTAGGGAGACCAGAGAGGATGGAGTTGCAGTAATCGAGGCAGGAAAGGATGAGAGAGTGGATTAGTTGTGTCTTGAGAAAGGAAATGTCTAATTTTAGAGATGTTTTTAAGGTGAGGAGTGAAAGAAAGTTCTGAGTCAAGTGTGACTTCAAGACATGGAGCATGTGGGGTATGGGTAATGATGGAGTTATCAACATTATAGAGAAGTTGGGGGTGGAGATTTTTGAAGAAGGGGGGAAAATAAGGAGCTCAGTTTTGGAGAGATTTAGCTTAAGGTAGTGAGAGGACATCCAATATGAGATATGAGAAAGACAGTTAGTGACACGGGTTTGCAAGAAAGAAGATAGTTCTGGTGCAGAGAGGTAGATTTGGGTGTCATCGGCATACAAATGGTATTGAAACCCATGGGACTTTATTAAGAAACCTAAAGATATGTGTAGATTGAGAAGAGAAGGGGACCGAGGTCAGAGCCTTGCGGTACCCCAACAGAAAGAGGTAACGGGGCAGAGGATGCCCCAGAGAAGGCTACACTAAAGGTACAGTTATACAGATAGGAAGAGAACCATGAGAGAGCTGTGTCGCAAATGCTGAAGGTTTGTAGGGTTTGGAGCAAAAGAGGGTGGTCGACAGTGTCAAAGGCTGCAGACAGATCTAGGAGGATAAGCAGAGAGAAGTGGTCTTTGGATTTTGCTGTAAGTAAGTCAATGGTAACCTTAACAATTGCTGTCTCAGTGGAGTGGTGGTGCGAAATCCAGATTGCAGTGGGTCAAGGAGGTAGTTTAGTGTAAGGAAATGGGATAGACGTACATATACTAGCTTTTTGAGAAGCTTCGAGGCAAAAGGGAGTAGGGAAATAGGACGGTAGTTGGATGGGGTGGTTGGATCAAGAGAAGGTTTTTTGAGGATAGAAGAAGAGAGGGCAGAAATTAACTGTGAGGGGATGGGGTCGAGGGGACAGGTAGTGAGGTGAGAGGATAGTATAAGGGCAGAAACTTCATAGTCTGTAACAGGGGCAAAATAGATACATTTATGGCTATGTGGGTTTTGGATGATGGTGAAGTTTTGAGGGGGTTTGAGACCAGTAGCATGTTGAGAGCTGACTTCATTTCTGATGGAGTCTATTTAGTTATTGAAGTAGCTGGCAAAATCTTGAGCTGAGAGAGAAGTTGTAGTAGGAAGGTGGGGTGGGCGGAGAAGAGTATTGAATGTGGAGAACAGACGTTTTTTGTTTGAAGAAAGAGTAGAGATAAAAGTTGTGAAGTAATATTGCTTATATAGATTAAGGGCAGAATAGTAAGTGTTCAAGATTAACTTATAGTGAAGAAAGTCAGCTGAACTCTGAGAAGCAGTATGGGAACATCTGCATAGGTACCATGTCAGAGGAGTATGCGAGGGCTGAGGATGAGTGTATGATTTCCGAGCTATGGTTGGTGGGGCCAGATTATCAAGGACCGATGTAAGGGTGGAGCTATAGTGGCAGATAGATTCATCAGGGCAGGAAAAGGAGAGGATGGAAGAGAGGAGAGATTTGAGAGAGCTAGTGAGCTGTTTATGATCTAATGACTTTATGCTTCTGTGCAGTTTGGTCTGAGGGGTAAAAAGAGGGAGAGTTGTAGGGAGGGATGTGATGTTACAAGTGAGGAGATGATGGTCCGAAAGAGGAAAAGGGGAGTTTGTGAAGTTTGAGTGCATTGATAGCTGATATCAGATCAAGGGAGTGACCATCTTTGTGAGTGGGAGAGTCAGTCCATTGAGACAGGCAGAAAGAGGAAGTGAGTTGCAGAAGTTGTTTTCCAGAGGAGGCAGTGGGGTTGTCAACAGGGAAGTTGAAGTCGCCAAGAATGAAGGCATGGGTGTCTGAGGAAAGGAAATAAGGTAGCCAGGCAGCAAAGTGATCTAGAAATAAAGTTGATGAGCCAGGGGGGCAGTATATGACTGCAATACATATAGAGAGGGGAGAGAATAAGCTAATTGTGTGTGTTTCGAATGAAGAAAATGTGACGGAAGAGAAGGTCTGTATTTGTTGAAAGGTGCAACGAGAGGAAAGTAAAATACCAACACCACATCTGTGTCTATTATCAGAACTAGGAGTGTGGTTGACGTGAAGACCCCCCTATATAAATAAAGATATATATATACAGTGGGGCAAAAAAGTATTTAGTCAGCCACCAATTGTGCAAGTTCTCCCACTTAAGAAGATGAGAGAGGCCTGTACAATGACAATGATCTCAAACACACTGCTCGGGCATTTCAAGGTCCTGGAGTGGCCTAGCCAGTCTCCAGATCTCAACCCCATAGAAAACCTTTGGAGGGAGTTGAAAGTCTGTGTTGCCCAGCGACAGCCCCAAAACATCACTACTCTAGAGGAGATCTGCATGCAGGAATGGGCCAACATACCAGCAACAGTGTGTGACAACCTTGTAAAGACTTACAGAAAACGTTTGACCTCTGTCATTGCCAAAAAAGGATATATAACAAAGTATTGAGATGAACTTTTGATATTGACCAAATACTTATTTTCCACCATAATATGCAAATAAATTATTTCCAAATCAGACAATGTGATTGTCTGGATTTGTTTCCACGTTTTGTCTCTCATAGTTGAGGTATACCTATGATGAAAATTACAGGCCTCTCTCATCTTTTTAAGTGGGAAATCTTGCACAATTGGTGGCTGACTAAATACTTTTTTGACCCACTGTGTATATATATATATATATATATATATATATATATATATATCACACAGAGAAAACCCAGCACTCACTTACAAGCTCTCAGCTAAGATTTAAAAGCAAAAATGGAAAGGTTAGTCACCGCATCTGGCCAAATGGGACAAGCTCAGGTACCACGTCAAGGTCCTTTCCAATACCTGAGACCCTAAAACAGCCACACAATGCAAGCTTTCAAATCCAAACAAACTGAAAACAAGGGAAGGGTGCACAGGAATATGTAACCACCCTAGACATATACAAAACACAGAAGGGAACTGCACTCTCATACCGGACCGGGTACACATCCCATGAACCTGCAACATGCTCAGCCCTGGGTGCCACTGGCACTCACAGGAAGCTGTGCTGTCCCCAGAGCCACAAGCAGTTAACCCCAGACAGGTCTGGGTGCAAGAACCATAGGGAAAATTACAAAACAAATTAATACAACACACAGAGAAAACCCAGCACTCACTTACAAGCTCTCAGCTAAGATTTAAAAGCAAAAATGGAAAGGTTAGTCACCGCATCTGGCCAAATGGGACAAGCTCAGGTACCACATCAAGGTCCTTTCCAATACCTGAGACCCTAAAACAGCCACACAATGCAAGCTTTCAAATCCAAACAAACTGAAAACAAGGGAAGGGTGCACAGGAATATGTAACCACCCTAGACATATACAAAACACAGAAGGGAACTGCACTCTCATACCGGACCGGGTACACATCCCATGACCCTGCAACATGCTCAGCCCTGGGTGCCACTGGCACTCACAGTAAGCTGTGCTGTCCCCAGAGCCACAAGCAGTTAACCCCAGACAGGTCTGGGTGCAAGAACCATAGGGAAAATTACAAAACAAATTAATACAACACACACACATCTTAGCTGAAACTTGTAAGTGAGTGCTGGGTTTTCTCTGTGTGTTGTATTAATTTGTTTTGTAATTTTTCCCTATGGTTCTTGCACCCAGACCTGTCTGGGGTTAACTGCTTGTGGCTCTGGGGATTATACATATTTCTTATATGTATAATTCCCCCTTGCCATATGGATACTATATGGCTAAAAGTATGTGGATACCTATACTAATTATTGAGTTCAGGTATTTCAGCTACATCAGTTTCTATATGGAGCATAAAATCCAGCACATCCATAAAATCTCAATATACCAATATTGCCAGTACAATGGGGTTTACTTAGGAGCTCAGTAACTTTGAACATAGCACCGTCATAGAATGCCACCTTTTCCACAAGACAGTTTGTGACATTTCTGCCCTAAAAGATCTGCCCCAATCAACTGTAAGTGCTATTATTGTGAAGTAGAAGCATCTAGAAGCAACAACAGCCCAGCCATGAAATGGTAGCCTACACAAACTCACAGACTATGGCTGACATTCTTAAAGAGTAAAAATCACCTAACATCTGTTGCATTACTCGCTACAGAGCTCTAAATTGCCTTTGGAAGCAACAGCAGCTCACAAACTGTGCATCAAGAGCTTTAAAAAATGGGTTTCCATGGCTGAGAAGCTGTACTCAGCTCTCATACCAACATGTGCAATGCCAAGATTCAGCTGGAGTGGTGTAAATTACATAAACACTGGACTTTGCAAATGTGTTTTCTGGAATTATGAATCTTGCTTCACTATCTGGCAGTCTGATGATAGAATCTAGGTATGTATGGTGGATGCCAGAAGAAAGCTACCTACCAAAATTCAGTGCCTAATGTTAAGTTTAGTGGAAGAGGGAGTCTGGAGCTGTTTTACAGGGTTGTTCCCTTAGTACCAGTGAAGGGTCATCTTAGTGCTACAGTATACCTTTTAGACAACTGTGTGTTTCCAACATTGTGGCAACTGTTTGGTGAAGGCCTTTTCCTTTTCTGGCAGGGCTGTGCCTCTGTGCACATAGCAAGGTCCATGAAGACATGGTTATACTAGTCTGGTGTGGAGGAACTTGAGTTGCCAGCTCTGTTCTCAACCTAAAAAAAAAAAAATAATCAAAAAGGGCTGTCATAACATTGTAATAGAAACATTACTGTAGATATTAAGTGAAGGAACATCTATTGTCAGCCACTGGTGTTGGCCACTTAATCATGAGATTTAATGGATGTTGGGGATCCATCAAAAGGCTGGAAGTGACAGCACAGGTAGTTGCAAAAATGAGTCCAAGAATTGTGAAATGGCATCCAACCATATAAATTATGGAACAACCTTGCACATTAATTAGACTGCTATGAACATTTGTTAAATAGTTAAATGGTTAAAATAATTGTTGACAAATAAGAGAAATTTGGGAACAATGTATGGTATTTTAATTATTCAAAGAAATTAGTGTTTTTGTGTGTGTCTGAGTGTGTGCCTCAGTGTTTTTGTGTGTGTGTCTAAATGTTTTTGTGTGTGTGTGTGTCAGAGTGTTTGTGTGTGTGTGTGTGTGTGTGTGTCAGAGTGTTTGTGTGTGTGTGTGTGTTTGTGTTTGTGTGTCTGAGTGAGTTTCCAAGTGTTTGTGTGTGCATATGAGTGTGTTTTTATGTGTGTCTGAGTGTGAGTGTCTGAGTGTGTGTGTGTGTGTGTCTGAGTGTGTGTGCCTGTGTTTTTGTGTGTGTCTGCTTTCTGTCCATTGGAGAAGTTTGCCTTTTCTATGAAATCCTCTTCTTGTAGTAAAAAAAAAAAAAAAAACATTACTGGGGGGTGGGGGTGACACCATAACTTACCGCACCGGGTGACACCAACCCTAGTGAAAGAAAGAAAAGAGTACATACTCAGCATTCCAAATATATACAAATGTATATACAAATGTAACAGATCATGCAAAAGAGCAATCTGATTAGCCAAAATTGAAAATGAAAGATTAATTGCACAAAATCCAAGTCAAACACTAAAAGATTTGTTAAGTATATAGTGCCAGATTACAGGTAGAGGGGTATTTGGCTAATCTGCTATAGCGCAAATTGAGCTAGAATTAAACTTTTTGTGCTTGTTGGATTGCGTTGGTTTTATTAGTTGAAAGTTAAAAGTTATCCTTCTTGCACTAACCTGATAAATGCAAACAGCTTTCTTCTAGCCCAATTAGAATGTTGCACATACAATAACCTATACCCCCATAGAAGTCAAAGGCGAAAAAAAGGCGGGAAAAAAACACCCGACGCGCGCAAACATGATCAAATATTTTGACATGTGCAAGCCCGACATGAAAATATGATTATTGCATAAATAAACTTTTACATGTTTTCTTCTACTTAATAGGAAACGGCTCCTATGCATTTAAATATATATCTATATATGTATACATATGTATTTATGTTTTTTTAAGCGTATATATGTCTGTAAATACATATATACACATATAAATAAATATGTACATACAGTGGGGCCCATTTATCAAGCTCTGGATGGAGCTTGAGGGCCCGTGTTTCTGGTGAGCCAACATGACATCGCCACAATTCAACCCAATCGAGTATGATTGGATTGATTGACACCCCCTGCTGGTGGCCAAATGGCTATGAATCTGCAGGGGGCAGTGTTGCACCAACAGTTCACAAGAGCTGCTGGTGCAATGTTGAATACGGAGAGCGTATTGCTCTCCGCATTCAGCGAGGTCTGTCGGGTTGATTATATTATATAAGAAATGACACTTTGCTACAATTTAAAGTAGTGAGTGTATAGCCTGTATAACAGTGTAAATTTGCTGTCCCCTCAAAATAACTCAACCCACAGCCATTAATGTCTAAATCATTGGCAACAAAAGTGAGTACACCTCCAAATTGGGCCCAAAGTGTCAATATTTTGTGTGGCCACCATTATTTTCCAGCACTGCATTAACCCTCTTGGGCATGGATTTAACCAGAGCTTCACAGGTTTCCACTGGAGTTCTCTTCCACTCCTCCATGATGACATCACAGAGCTGGTGGATGCTAGAAAGCTTGTGCTTCCCCTCCTTCCATTTGAGGATGCCCCACAGATGCTCAATAGGGTGTAGGTCTGGAGACATGCTTGGCCAGTCCATCACCTTTACCCTCAGCTTCTTTAGCAAGGCAGTGGTCGTCTTGGAGGTGTGTTTGGGGTCATTATCATGTTGGAATACTGCCCTGCAGCCTAGTCTCCAAAGGGAGGGGATCATGCTCTGCTTCAGTATGTCACAGTACATGTTGGCATTCATGGTTCTCTTAATGAACTGTAGCTCCCCAGTGCCGGCAGCACTCATGCAGGCCCAGACCATGACACTCCCACCACCATGATTGACTGTAGGCAAGATACACTTTTCTTTGTACTCCTCACCTGGTTGCCACCACACACACTTGACACCATCTGAACCAAATAAGTTTATCTTGGTCTCATTGGACCACAGGACATGGTTCCAGTAATCAATGTTCTTAGTCTGCTTGTCTCAATCAAACTGTTTGTGCATCATCTTTAAAAGAGGCTTCCTTCTGGGACGACAGCCATGCAGACCAATTTGATGCAGTGTGTGGCGTATGGTCTGAGCATTGACAGGCTGATCCCTCCACCCCTTTAACCTCTGCAGCAATGCTGGCAGCACGCATACGTCTATTTTCCAAAGACAACCTCTGGATATGATGCTGAACATGTGCACTCAACTTCTTTGGTCAACCATGGCGAGGCCTGTTCTGAGTGGAACCTGTCCTGTGAAACCATTGGAAATTCTTGCCCACTATTCTGCAGCTCAGTTTCAGGGTCTTGACAAGCTTCTTATAGCCTAGGCCATCTTTATGTAGAGCAACAATTCTTTTTTTCAGATCCTCAGAGAGTTCTTTACCATAAGGTGCCATGTTGAACTTTCTGTGACCAGTATGAGAGAGTGTGAGAGCAATAATACCAAATTTAACACACCTGCTCCCCATTCACACCTGAGACCTTGTAACACTAACGAGTCACATGACACTGGGGAGGGAAAATGGATATTTGGGCCTAATTTGGACATTTCCACTTAGTAATGTACTCGCTTTTATAGGTGCATTACAATCTGACAAGGGTAGCATGATTAACAGTGACCAAAAAAGAGTACCTATTTTCCAATGATAGGTCTCATGCCCTTTTAGATTGTAGGTAATTGCCTTACAAAATGTTAATCACCTATGTACCAAGTGGCTTTTCTAAAGGCATCAACATATTCTCTGGTCTTAGCTCACAATAAGAAGGATGCAGAATAGTGCTTTAGGTCCTTGATGTGTGCTAAAGTCAGTACTGTGCTTAGATAAGCTGTGCTAAAAGTGATGTGGGGGCTGGTGTCATAAAACCAAATAAACTATCACTAAAATATTCACATATTCATTTTTGTATACAACATTGAGACTGTTTTCATTATACAAAACTTTAGTGGAGCCTTTGTCCAAGAGGGACACTCCCACATAGCCTTTGATTGGTGTATAATCAAAAGTGGATTAGTGGATTTAGTATACAATAGGGGTTAATCAATTACCAAAACACATTTTTTTCCTCTTTATCTTCTTCTTTTCTACTCTTGCTGAAAGATGGCTGAAATTGTACAGAGAGACAAAACATACATTAGAGAACATTAGTATTTTCCCTTTTTTTTTCCTGGGATAAATTCTCTGTGATTATTTTATTTAGTTAGCAATGTTGCACAAATTGGGTGTATGGTAGCTAGAGTTGCCCAGTAGAAATTAGACTGCTTTGTTGTAAATATGTGTTTATGTATGTATACTGTTTATATAAATATGCATCTTTCCCAAAAAGACCGCTGCTCCTTAACTCATCCTCCACCTCTGAGACAGCGCACAGCAATCCGCCCGATCGTATACTATCGGGTTGATTGACACTCCCTGTAGCAGCCGATTGGCCCTGAATCTGCAGAGGGCCACATTGCACAAGCTTGTGCAATGATAAATGCTGACAATGCTGTCGGCATTTTTCGATTTGCGGCGGACATGAAAGACAGCGGATCATGTCTTTTCGCAAATTGATAATTCGGTCCTTTAGGATTCAAACGAGATCCTTTCAGTGTTTATTTAACTTAGTTTGAGTGGTTTAGTGGTTTTAAAATTCTTACCATAGAAGTATATTTAATTAGTATTATTATTATTTTAAAACCAACTGGGGCTCAGCTGCAGTAGCCCTAAACATAGGAAAGGTTGTGAGAACTGCATGGAAGATAATGTTATTTGTCACCCTACGATCAGAAATGACATTGCATCATAAGCGCACCAAAATTGGCACAGGGATTAATAATTAATTGGCACAGGGATGTCCTGATATCCCTGTCTAGTTATGACCATGATCAGACTGATTTAATGGCTCCTGACCTAGGCTTATTTACTGTCAACTCTTTTGCATCTTCCTATGATATGGTTTCCAGCTTCCTGAATGCTTATATGGCTGCAGACCTTGCTCTTGACTTTGTTTTCCTGTACAACCATCTCGCTTTTGCCTTTGTTTTCCTGTACAACCACTGGACTTTTGAATCCAATAAACCAACAAGGCAATGTCCTTATACCATCAGCACTAGAATATGAAAAATAATCACTAAAGAACAGCAAGTGGCTCCTCTTTCAAGGAGGGGGTCACAGCTGACTATCAGCAGATTGCCATAACAGCAATGATCATATATCAGAACCACAGGCATATGTAACAACATCAGGTGAATGGTGAAATAACAACTTAGGGCACCCCCATCCACATATTATAAAAAAAAAATACTCTAGGTCAGCCTGTCTTAAACTGTGGGTTGCGACCCCATATGGGGTCGAGTAACCCTAATGTGGGTGTCGCAGGCCTGCTGATTCCATATTTCGTGAGATTGCGCATGCACTATTAAAACGCCTGCGATTATGATGTTTAGTCCGGCTGCACTTCTGCTGCATCTAATACAAAGTCTGGCCTGTTCTTAAGGCCGGTCATAGGGTTGTGCGACCTGTGCCATCGCACAGGGCACACACTCCAAGTGCTGGCCGGCTGCCTGCTTCCTCCCAGCACTACCTCTTCACTCCTCTGCAGCAGCGCTGGGAGGAAGTGATCATATTATACTTCCTCACAGCGCACTGTGCTGCTCAGGAGAGAAGAGGGAGCCCTGCAGTAGGTATGGGCATACAAGAGGGGGGGGGAGCTGAAAGGATGGGGGGGGTAAGCCTAAGCACTGAAAGATAAATGGATATAAGCATGGGAGGGAGGGTATGAGAATGGAAGGGGGGTATGAATATGAAAGGGGAGTATAGAAGGGGCAGTGAGCATGGAATGGGGGAGTATAAGTATGGAAGGGAGAGAATGAGTATGGAAGGGAGGGTATGAGCATGGAAGAGGGAGAGTATGAGCATGAAAAGGGGGAATATGAAGGGGAAGTATGAGTATGGAAGGGAGGGTATGAGCATGGAAGGAGGGTATGAATATAATGGGGGAGTATGGAAAGAGCAGGGGAGTGGGGTTGGAAGGGGCAGTGAGCATGGAAGGGGGAGTATGAGCATGGAAAGGGGAAGCATGGAAAGGGGTATGAATATGAAAAGGGAGTATGGAAGGTGCAGGGGAGTGAGCATTGAAAGGGCAGTGAGCATGGAAGGGTGGAGAATGAGCATGGAAGGGGGTAGTATGAGTGTGAAGGGGGAGTATGGAAGGGGCAGGGGAGTTAACATGGAAGGGGGGAGTATGAGCATGGAAATGGGGAGTATGAGTATGAAGGGGGAGTATGAGTATGGAAGTGGTTATGAATATGAAGGGGGGTATGGAAGGTGTAGGGGAGTGAGCATGGAAGAAGCAGTGAGCATGGAAGGGGGGAGTATGAGCATGGAAGTGGGGAGTATGAGTGTGAAGGGGGAGTATCGAGGGAGTTTGAATATGAAGGGGGAGAAGGGAAGGGGCAGGGGAGTGAGCATGGAAGGGGGGACTATGGAAAGGGCAGGGAAGTGAGCATGGAAGGGGGAAGTATGAGCATGAAGGGGCAAGTATGAGTATGATTTATTATCAGTAAATATTTGATATGTATACCTATTTTATATACCCGGGGTCATGTAAAAGTTTCTCGCGCAAAAAGGGGTAGTGAGTGGAAAAAGTTTAAGAAGCCCTGCTCTACGTAGTATTTTGGGGTAAAATTGGCGGGAGTGAAGTGTTAGAAAACAAATGGCACTGAAAAGTGTCTTTACATTGCGGTCTATGGGAACTGTGTGTTCCCAGTAAATATATGTGTATATGCTTATATACATACAGTATATATTTATGTTTTAATATGTATATATACAAATATAAACACATAAATATATATATGTATAATCATATACATATATTTTTAATATTGCTACTGCACTACTAACCCCCATTCACGGCGTTTAGGTTCTGATGCCGTCTCTGATGACATGAGAATGAGGCTCCCATTGGAGCCTAAGAAAGTGGGCTCTCGTATGTGCAATGCTTCCGTGCAATGCAAACGCGAGGTTGCGTTCGCATTGTACCTCACCTGTAATACCAGCGCACATTTGCATGCACTGGTATTACAAAGTGGAGCACAAATATCGCTTTAGTGAAAGGGATTTATAATCTGGCCCTAAATAGGCAAATTTGAAACCCCTTATTTGAAATCATTAATCCTGCTGTTTAAAGTGGTCCTATGTCATTCCAGCTGCAAGCTAATTGCCATAACAATGACAAATAAGTTGCAGCATTGGTTCTATTTTAAAAGGTTCTGGTGATTTTTCAGAGGACTTTATTACCCCCTCACTAAAGAAATATATCAAGGTATAATTAGTGTGGGTACCTCACAGAAAAAGTACATTATTTTGCTGTTTAAATGCAAATTGGCAAATTACTAAAATAATGCTCTAGCGCAGGAGTGTAAAATGTCTCAGCAGCAAATGAATTCATTTGTGTACAAGTCGTGTGTTTTGAGCAATATTTTTAAACTTTAAAAAAAGTAATATTTTAAAAAAAGACATATTGCTTGTAAAGCATGTGTCTTCAACTGAACAATTTTGGCTGGGTTAGAATTGGAAAAGTACTTAAAAAGTTGTGTGATGAACTTTGCAGAGGAAATTCTAATTGTAATGGCCCTCTGTATTCTTTAAAGTGATATTGTAAATATGATCTCCCATTTCAGGCTAGATTACTAGTGGATTGCTATTTTGCACTTCCGCTTGTGTGTTAACTTACACTGAGGCTTTTGGCAAGTGTCAGGTTGCGTTCACATTACAAGTTAAAAGTAAAAAGTCTGTGCGCAAGCGAAACTCGACGCACGTAAAAAGATAGGCTTCACGAAGAAGCGATTAACATATTCCCACATAGACTTCAATGGAGCGCTCAAACTGAAAAATAAAAATAAAACCCATACTTGAGCTTTAACCCGATCACATTCATTCAAGTGTGTTAAACCCAACACGAATTATGAATATTTCACATCCCAATGTTCCTCACACGCAGAACAATGTATTTGTTTACTGTAAATACATATTTCTATATTTATCTACCTATACCTGTATATCTATTCATATAGATACATAGTTATAAATATATATTTTACACGAATATTATCTTTTATATTTTAATGTTCTCAGCCTGTATTGAACATAGATAAATATGTACTTTAAGATTCTGTACAGTTTAATGCATTTTTTTTGTGAAATGTATGTTTAACAGTTATTTTTTAAAAATTGTGATTAAAATCGCAATCACGATATTTCATGTCCAAAATTGCGATATTTATTTTTTCACATATCGCCCAGCCCTACTATATATCTATAGGAATAGATATACAGGTATATATATATATATATATATATATATATATATATATATATATATATATATATATATATATATATAGTATCTCACAAAAGTGAGTACATCCCTCACATTTTTGTAAATATTTTATTATATCTTTTCATATGGCAACACTGAAGAAATGACACTTTGCTACAATGTAAAGTAGTGAGTGTACAGCCTGTATAACAGGGTAAATTTGCTGTCCCCTCAAAATAGCTCAATACACATCCATTAATGTCTAAACCGTTAGTAACAAAAGTGAGTACACCCCTATGTGGAAATGTCCAAATTGGGCCCAATTAGCCATTTTCCCTCTCCGATGTCATGTGACTTGTTAGTGTTACAAGGTCTCAGGTAAAATGGGGAGCAGGTGTGTTAAATTTGCTGTTATCGCTCTCACACACTCTCATACTGGTCAATGGAAGTTCAGCATGGCACCTCATGGCAAAGAACTCTCTGAGGATCTGAAAAAAAGAATTGTTGCTCTACATAAAGATGGCATAGGCTATAAGAAGATTGCCAAGACCCTGAAACTGAGCTGCAGCACGGTGGGCAAGACAATACAGCGGTTTCACAGGACAGGTTCCACACAAAACAGGCCTCGCCATGGTCGACCAAAGAAGTTGAGTGCACGTGCTGTCAGGTAGACTGTCAGTAGTTCACCTATCTGTCAATCATTCTACTAAAACCTCCCACCATGCCTTCATATCCTGCTTTCACTCTAACTCAGGTGCTTAGTAATTTTGTTTGTTACGCATAGCACACTGAGCTGCTCTGGGAATCTTGTTATCCAGAGTTATTACTTCTTCCGAGTATTTGTTGTTCATTTAAGAAGATTAATTGAATATCACCTGAGTTTCCACTACTATAATCTTTATGGTAGATTTGTATATAATTACTTTATTTGGGATTGTTTCTAAGCCTTCACCTGACTGGAAGCGGATTGTACTTGCTACCTACTTCCACTTCATTCAACTCCTGTCTACTGAAAGTGAGGTATTTACTTACCTTTAGTGCTGCTACATTGGAAGGAACACAACCGAGAGGTACATTTTCTTATTTACAGACTACTCTGTGAATCTCCGTAACCTGAGTTAAGCCACACCCTCTTGTGACATCACCTGTAATGTATATTAGCCATTCCTCCGATACTGACTCAGCATTTCAGCCGTCTCTCGAACATAAGCTGGAAAGGTACTTTATTCAAATATCCATGTATTGAACTTACTTGATATTGTCTATAATTCAAGCCTCTATTACATTACTTAATTGTATCCATTCCCCTACCTGTCTTGGATAAGTTGAAACTAGTTACATTGTTTCTTCTATATTAGAGACTTGTGATTACTAAATTCAAATCAATTCCTCACTTAAGGCTTATATTGGTCCCTTTCTGTAATAAGGATTCATCAGCCTAGTGAAACAAACAAACATTTACAGTTAATCTGCAGTTGCGCTCCTACATCATATATTTTCTTATTAACTAAATAAATACCAAGTTGCAGAAGCGTTACACATGCTCAGCGTCATATCCAGAGGTTGTCTTTGGTAAATAGACGTATGAGTGCTGCCAGCATTGCTGCAGAGGTTAAAGGGGTGGTCAGTCTGTCTGTGCTCAGACCATACGCCGCACACTGACAAGTGTGTCTTGCCTACAGTGAAGCATGGTTGTGGGAGTGTCATGGTCTGAAGGGGGGAGCTACAGTTCATTGAGGGAACCATGAATGCCAACATGTACTGTGACATAAATGAGAAAAAAAGAACAAAAAGGAAACAAATCTCCAATTTTATTTTTATTTTTATTTGTATGATAGAATACTGAATTATAGTAATCTCCCTAGAGACCTTGTATAAGAGTAATACTCAAGTAGTTGGGTCTAGTTTTGGGAGCAGTACATAAGCATGGGACTGAACATAGGAACAAATTGACTCAGTTCACACAGATTGTGAGTTGAGTTCAACAAAATTATGCTTTTATGTACTGTAAGACATCTTGTGTATTCATATAGCAAATCAATACTTTTATGCAATTAAAATATAACCTTTATTACTTGCTTATAAATGACAGCAAAATTACACCTCTGTTTGCTGCCTACGTCGCTGCATTAAAAACACATCTCCTAGGTGTATTGTTTAAACTCAAATATATCGATGGTATATGGGCTGCGATCCTGAGTAGGGTGAAACAACTTATTTTTTATGTTTTGTCAGTAGCCTAAATAGTGGCTTAACTGAATAAATCCTTATGTTTTAAGTAATGTATGCTTCACAGTATACTGGGTCTGACACCCAAAAATTCTATTGTCTCTATTGGTCAAAAGATAACTAACTGAGCGAATGTTAGTTTCAAGCTATTGAGGGAATCACATTCTTGTTTACAAAAATATTGTTTCATAAAAAATCAGTCTACTGGTGTGTCTAGTTGATTTCACAACATTTATTAGACAGAGAGTTCTCTGTGGTACTGTATAATTGTATGCACCTTTGGCAACTACTTATAGCTTTATCAAATCTGTTAGAAAGTGGCAGTTTCAGTAAATTATTTCTAGCCTTTTCATTTGTTGAACTAACAAGATATATATGGCCTCTTTGGGATATCTGGTATAATGACGACAGTGTATTAAAGCAGGTTTGGTTATCTATATTAACTTTGAAGAATTTTACACTTCCTTTATTAAATCAAACTGTGAAAGATCAGTATCTTAAATATATTGCTTTGGCTATTGAGTATCAAGATGAATGTCAGATACTTAGATGTCCGCTAATTATAAGTAGAGACAAAAATGATTTGATAGTGTTATTCCTTATTTATAGGAGTAGTATTCCTTTAAACACCAAAGCTTACCCTCTGACTTAGCTTAATTGTGACACTTTGATAGTGTCTTTGTATATAACCTCTAATATCAATTGCATGTTACAGTTTAATTAATAACTGTGTGAACTAAGTTACAAAGTGTATATATTAACCGCTGTTTAGACCTGCTTGTTGTTTTAAATAGTCAATGTTGGACTAGTAAGGGATCATTGAAATACCAGCTAGTTACTTTAGTATTGCCAAAATTGTATAGCGCAATTTACTTTATAGATACTGTATATTCCGGATATATAATATTGCCTTTGTATTGTCACTATACTGTTTACCTTTTGGTTACCGCTATACTAGATATATAATGTTACCTTAGTATTACCGATATACAGATTACCTTTTAGTAACCGTCACTATTGTGCTTCTATTACCATTGGATTACCATTATCTCAGATTACAAAGATAGCTTTTGTAATAACCGTCACTATATAGCGCAATATATCTTATTGTTATTGTTATTCCGGATAAGTAATATTGCTTTAGTTTTTCCGTTATACTGTTTATCTTTTAGTTGCCACTATGCTGGATATATAATGTTACCTTTGAATTACCGATATCCAGTTTACCTTTTAGTTACCGTCACTATTTTGCTACCATTTCCATTGGAATACTCCTATATAAGATTTCAAAAATAGCTTTTGAATAACCGTTATTATGGGTAACTTCTAGCTACCATATTTCTTGTTTAGCCATAAAACACATAGGCTCAGCTAGCAATCTAGAATTTTAAGCTATCTTAAATGGATTTTTCACACTATCGTTAATTAGAGTTTTCTATTATTTTAACAACATAGGAGAGCAGTTAAAAAATGTTAAGGAACCCCTTCCATATACCATCGATATATTTGAGTTTAAACAATACACCTAGGAGATGTGTTTTTAATGCAGCGACGTAGGCAGCAAACAGAGGTGTAATTTTGCTGTCATTTGTAAGCAAGTAATAAAGGTTATATTTTAATTGCATAAAAGTATTGATTTGCTATATGAATACACAAGATGTCTTACAGTACATAAAAGCATAATTTTGTTGAACTCAACTCACAATCTGTGTGAACTGAGTCAATTTGTTCCTATGTACTGTGACATACTGAAGCAGAGCATGATCCCCTCCCTTCAGGGACTGGGCTGCAGGGCTGTATTCAAACATGATAACGACCCCAAACACACCTCCAAGACGACCACTGCCTTGCTAAAGAAGCTGAGGGTAAAGGTGATGGACTGGCCAAGCATGTCTCCAGACCTAAACCTTATTGAGCATCTGCGGGGCATCCTCAAATAGAAGGTGGGGAGCGCAAGGTCATCATGGAGCAGTGGCAACCTGTGAAGCTCTGGTGAACTCCATGCCAAAGAGGGTTAAGGAAAGTAATGGTGGTCACTCATTTAGGTACAGTGTTGGAAAATAATGGTGGCCACACAAAATATTGACACTTTGGGCCCAATTGAACATTTCCAATTAGGGTTGTACTCCCTTTTGTTGCCAACGGTTTAGACATTAATGGCTGTGTGTTGAGTTATTTTGAGGGGACAACAAACTTGAATGAAATATGATAGTCATATCAGCGGTCCCTTTGGGGCCAAATAATTTATCATAGGTATATAAATATCTGGGTTGCAAACTAAGAAATGTTATCAGCGGTTAAACACCGCTTGAATAGTATGTAATAAATAAAATTAAAACAGTATAATAGCATAGAATACACATTATGAACAAAATATCTGAACATGGAGCTAGTTTGTTATATTTGAATCTACATTTACCATCTGCAGAGAATTATCTAGAGGGGAGCACAATTTGTAGAGATACCCCAGAGTTAGCAAGAACTGCTTATGTAATAGGCTTCTATATTTTAAGGTATTGGTAGGTTGCCTCATGTGTTGCTAAAGAGTCTAGGCCTATTATATATAGGCTGACCATATTTCCTTGAGACAAAAACGGGACATTGAGCGGTCAAAAACGGGATGGGGTTAATTTTCTTTATTTATATGAAAAAAAGTAAGATTTCAACAAAAGTTAACTTTTATGACATGAATTTAAACTATTGAGCCAACAATTATCCTTCCGTGACAGAAAAACTCATACAAAAAAATTTAGGTAGACGTAGAGCTAGAGGGGGGCTGTATTTCATTATGATTGTACCATGAATATTTGTCTGATGAAACAAGTTTACACAGCAAATATCGGTCTTTCAACACCATATAATAAAACTTCTCACACTCCATGGGCTGATGTATCATGTATATGAAATTATTTTTACTTTAAATTTGATGCACACAGAAAATTGGCAAATCTATATAAAAATAAAGCACAAATGTTCTGACTTATAAAGACACCCTATAAAATGTTTTTTATTATAACTGTTGTTAAGAGAAATAAAATTACTTATCCAATAACCATTCTAAAGTCGAAGGTTCCCTCCATTAGATCACATCCATCATGCCCCCCCACACAATATTCATTAATATTAATATATATTATGGAACTTGTCTTAAACAAAGAAAATCAAAGAGAACATGCCTAAATAATAAGAAGAGCTGATTCTGAAGCTTGTGAACAAAAGTATTACAATTTAATTTATCATACAAACAACAAACATGCTTTAAAAAAGTGAGATTATCCTATGTTGTCAAGGCAAATTCCCCCATATTAAAGGGACACTCAATCAAAATTAAACTTTCATGATTCAGATAGAGCATGCCATTTTAAACAACTTTCCAATTTACTTCCATTAACAAAATGTGCACAGGCTTTTTATATTTAAACTTTTTGAGACACCAGCTCCTACTGAGCATGTGCAAGAATTAGTGTGTATGCATTTGTGAATGGCTGATGGCTGTCACATGGTACGTGTATGCATTTGTGATTGGCTGATGGCTGTCACATGGTACAGGGGGAGTGGAAATAGACATAACTTTTAAAATTGTCAGAACAAAAATCTACTACTCATATGAAGTTCAGACTAAGTGCTATTGCATTGTCTTGTTATCTTGCATTTGTTGATTATGTAAATCTACAGTGTTGACTGGTCCTTTAACTGAATTTAAAGGGTAAAAGCCTCTGAACTTGCGTTTGGTTTGAATATCTGGATAGTAGTTGTAGATTTTTTTTTAGCTGAGTTTCCAAAATCATTGTTACACATGTAAATGGTGGAATAACTGATAAAAATGTGGAACTACATAGTTACTTGATAATAACCGTTTTTTTATAACGTCTGTACTACAACCAGCACTGCAGCAGCATAATAATAATAAGCATATGATATAATAAATTACAATTAATTTCATTTAATTGATTGCCAGGCACAGACAATGGTCTTACCTTGGCCGTGCACAATTTTTGCAGAAGCTGAAGTTCAGAACATAGACTGTAGACAGTTGAATCGATCTACTTCCAGACCAGACCATAACACTAGTTTGTATGTTCACTTCACACGTCTGTGACACAAACAAGAAGAAGATGGCAACAAGAATTATCTCTCTGGTGTCTGGTGATGGTCAGGTCAGCCTATAATTCGGATCATGGTGAGGCAGCGGCTAAAGGCAGATGATTGATCATCACATCAGATCCAGATGATGACTGACTGAATCTCAGATATTTTTAGTCCGACTCCTGCCGACCCCTGTGCTGAGCCTGTCCTGAGTTTAAGTAACTAGTAAAGTATTGGCACTACTGCAGCTGAGCTAGCTAGTAATCTAACTTCCCTCATGCTGACCAGTGACCAGTATCCCTCCTAGGCTCAGTCTGACAGCTCATGACTAAGTACTGACCTGCTGTACCTGACTCTTTATAGGCACCTATCAATGACACGCCCCTAATTTTGAAGAGCGCGGGCGGCATAGACTGCTAAGACTGCATGAAGACTGCATGCTGTGGATTATGTAGGCACGGCCACCCAACCGGGCTGCAGTTAAAAAAAAAAAAGTTTTTTAAAAAACTGCCCTCCCCGAGTTTAAAAAAAATTTAAGTGGTGTGTAAAAAATTACACTTGCGCTGCCCGCACGGTCTGATAACCCTCAAATAGGGACAAAATGACTATTAATAAAGAAATGACGGGACAGGGGAAAATACATAAAATAACGGTACTGTCCATTTCAAAACGGGACGTATGTTCAGCCTAATTATATATATATTTTTTTTTTGTTAGGCAACTTTGTGTTTGAATTCCTTAGCTGACACATGTAGGGCCTGCATGCATGCACTATAATATTCACTAACGTACCACAAGAAAACAATAAATGGTTCTAAAACAAGTATATACATCTATTTGCGAATAGTATAAATCAGGGCTATATTTCTCATTGATAAAAAACACACTAGCATATTTAGGGTTACTATTTATGCTGCAAATACCTCTACCAATACATCCAAGCATTCTTTGGGCCTAACTCACTGCATTACTACTTTAAGTTTTTAATCATCTGAAATAATAATTCCCAAGTCCTGTTCCTCATTTGTAACAGTCAGTAAAGTGTCATTGAGTCTGTAATTAACATTTGTATTTTTCTTCCCTAAATGCATAATTTTACACTTTGCTGTGTTAAACGTTATATCTCAGTCATTTGTCCAATCCTCCAATTGTTGTATATCACTTCTCATTTTGTCTACCCCCCTGGAACATCCACTTTGTTACAAATTTTTGTATCGTCTGCAAACAGACATACTTTCCCCTGTAGCCCTTTGCTGATATCCCAGATAAATATGTTAAATAAAACAGGCCCCAGGACTGATCCCTGAGGAACACCACTAGTAACAGCCCCCTCTGCTGAATGTACTCCATTTACTAAGACCCTTTTCTGTTTTCTGTCCTTAAGCCAGCATTCCACCCAGTTCACTATTTTTGAGTCTAGACCAAGGAGATACAGTTTGTGAATTAACATTCAATACCATTACAATTGGCTTATGTTTATATAAAGAGAGATAACATGAGCAGGTCCGTTCTTCTTGAAGCAGTGGACATTTACAGCCAGATCCCAAGTAGTGTGCTATTTTTATTTTCCTGCTCATTCGCTTACTGCACTCAAAGTAAAATTTAGAGTGGCTGCATTAGCGCTGATATTACAAGTTAAATGTTAAAGGTTAGAGCGCTAGCAAAATACTCTAGCATGCTAACTTCAAGACTTCAGATATCATGTGAACTCCCTCTTCCTGTAGACTTCTATAGGGCGCACTAAAAAAACCTATTAGTTATCTCTCATGCACTAATCCAACAATGCGCTAGATCAACTGCATTAAAGCTGAAGGTGCATTAGGAACCCTTTAAATTCCTATGTTATGTTCTTCATTAAGAAGAAAATGTTCTTTTTATTTTTAAATATATATATATAATAATTTTTTGTATATATATACCTATATGTCTTTTTGTATATATACATATATATATATACATATATACAGTCCATGTAGAAAATAAGGTAACAGCACCACAGCACACAATCTTCTTTTAAAGGTGAAAAATCTTTATTTGAGGTTTAGCAACCAGTAAAAAAGCGACGTTTCGGACCTACATAGTCCTTAATCATGCATAAGTTAAAATCAAACAAACAGACTTTAAAAAGGGTATCTGGACCAATCATGCTTCAAATCTCAGTGTTAATTGGTTTAACCCATACCTATCCAGGTTTGTAAAACAAATTTGTCTACACTAATCAGCCATTCATCAGCCATTGTAAGCTGTGGCTAAGGTATATAGATGATATTTTTGGCATATGGGGGGGCTCATTGGAGTCCCTGATACAGTTTGTTGAGGATATCAATGCCTCCATGACAGGCCTAAGATTTACCCTTACTTACTCTATCCAAAAGATTAACTTTCTGGATACAACTGTATATCGACATGGAAATACATTAAGTACAGATCTATATGTAAAACCCACAGATAGAAATACTCTGCTGCGATATGAAAGTTTCCATCCTGATACTGTTTTTAAATCCATACCCAGGAGTCAACTTTTGCGTACTAAAAGAATAGTTAGAGATCAAAAAGTATTGCCAGAAAGACTAGTGTCTATGGGCAATAAATTTATCCAAAGAGGATATCCAAAAGAAAATATTGCTAAAAACATTCAGGATTTGGATAGAATACATGATAAAAAACCAACAGAGAAAGGAACAGATAGATTAGTGCTTTCAATGGAATACAGTGACAAGAGTAATGACATCTTTAGAATAGTAAGAAAACACTGGCACCTTTTGTCAAAATATAATCCAGAGATAGAATCATTTAAACTCCCTCCTATGCCATCATATAGAAGGGTAAAAAATCTTAGGGATCACATAGTAAAAGCTGACATAGGTACAACTAAAATGTCTGATGTAAATTACTTAACTACCCCTAATAAAGGCTGTTACCCCTGCTTACACTGTGCCCAATGTAATTCAGTTATTAAAGGGAAATTCTTAGCACAAAATGACAAAAGAAAGCAATATACAATCAATGGGTTGTATACATGCCAAACTAACTATGCAATCTACCTACTTAAATGCCCATGTGGCCTTTGTTACATTGGCGAGACCACCCAAGCCGCCAGGGATAGGTTTAGTCAACATAAAGCATCCATTAAATCAAAAGATATGTCACTTCCAGTATCAGCACATTTTACAAATATGGGCCATACAGTAAGCCAGCTTCGCTTTCAAGTGATTGACCATATCCCCCATCATAGAAGAGGGGGTAATAGGGAACTAAAACTAAAACAGAAAGAAGTATGGTGGATTAAACGTCTGAACACATTACATCCATATGGTCTGAATAGAGATTATGATTTGTATTTGTTTTTATAATGGTTTTAAATGATGGAATATATTCTGGTACCACTAGAGGTCACTGTGTTGTTGAAATTTACAAACCTGGATAGGTATGGGTTAAACCAATTAACACTGAGATTTGAAGCATGATTGGTCCAGATACCCTTTTTAAAGTCTGTTTGTTTGATTTTAACTTATGCATGATTAAGGACTATGTAGGTCCGAAACGTCGCTTTTTTACTGGTTGCTAAACCTCAAATAAAGATTTTTCACCTTTAAAAGAAGATTGTGTGCTGTGGTGCTGTTACCTTATTTTCTACATGGACTGTATACACTGGAGTTTGGCTGATACTCCTTGGTAACGTGCACACAGGTGGGAAAGAAACTTTACTAAAACCTATGGTGCTGGATTCAACTCACTTACTTCTTATACATATATACATATATATATATATATATCTATATCTATATATATATATATATATATATATATATATATATATAGTATATGCATATTATATACTGTTTATATATATTGAGATATATATATATATATATATATATATATATATATATATATATATATATATATATATATATAGATAGATATGTATATATATTTATATTTATATATATCCACATGCACACAAACCTATACATGCATTCCCATTCAAAAACCTTGGCATATACCATATCCTTTTTATTAATATTACAATTATATTTTTTATGAAAAAGTGTCTATGTTAATATGTTTTACATGTGTTTTGTAAAACTTTTTTTAACCTTAACACTTTACTTCAAGGGGTTATTTTATCAAAGTGCGAGCGGACATGATACAATGTAGCGTATCATGTCTGCCGCACATCGATACATTTTGACAGCATACGCTGTAGGCATCTATCATTACACAAGCAGTTTTTGTGAACTGCTTGTGCAATGACTCCCTCTGCAGATTTTCGGCCAATCGGCCGTTAGCAGGGGGTGTCAATCAACCCGATCGTATAGGATCAGGCGGATTGAAGACTGCAGCCTCAGAGGCAGTGGACAAGTTATGGAGCAGTGATCATTAGAACGCTGCTTCATAACTGTTTCCGTTGAGCCTGAAGGTTCGCGTGGAAACAGTGGCTTGATAATTCGGTCCCCAAGTCTCAAGTCTTGAGCGCAAACTATAACTTTCAACTTGCAATACCAGCGCTATTTAGAAGTGTCACAATATCCATTGAAAGTATAGGTTGCGCTAGAACAATGTCGGCCATGCTAACCATTCTCTGGCAAATGAGATTTAACATGGATTTGTATTATTAAGTTTTGCGTTAATGTTACTGTTTATGGCGACCAACACTATCATTAGTGTTCCATTTGTTATCTGGCCCTTAAATGGGGATGTTCTCAGAAAAAAATGAGGAACATTAGCTATTTCAAATACAAAAATGAACCTGAATGTAATACTCTGCAGAAAGTATAACAATTACTAAGAAAAGATTAAGGGGGAACACATTTCACAGTACATTAAGCATCACTAGCAGAAAACCTTTATTGGTGATGGTATCAATGAGTAAAACAAGTCATTTCAAATACAAAAATTAACCTGAAGGATCTTTTTTTTTTTTTTCCTACTGGGTTAATGTGTTTGATTAAAATTTTGGTAGACTAAATGTGACTTAAGTTTTTGTCTTTAAAACAGTTTCACTAAGAAGAAATTAAGGCCTAGATTTAGAGTTCGGCGGTAGCCGTCAAAACCAGCGTTAGAGGCTCCTAACGCTGGTTTTGGGCGCCCGCTGGTATTTGGAGTCAGTGATTAAAGGGTCTAACGCTCACTTTACAGCCGCGACTTTTCCATACCGCAGATCCCCCTACGCCATTTGCGTAGCCTATCTTTTCAATGGGATCTTCCTAACGCCGGTATTTAGAGTCGTTTCTGCAGTGAGCGTTAGAGCTCTAACGACAAGATTCCAGCCGCCTGAAAATAGCAGGAGTTAAGAGCTTTCTGGCTAACGCCGGTTTATAAAGCTCTTAACTACTGTACCCTAAAGTACACTAACACCCATAAACTACCTATGTACCCCTAAACCGAGGTCCCCCCACATCGCCGCCACTCGATTAAAAATTTTAACCCCTAATCTGCCGACCGCCACCTACGTTATACTTATGTACCCCTAATCTGCTGCCCCTAACACCGCCGACCCCTGTATTATATCTATTAACCCCTAACTTGCCCCCCACAACGTCGCCGCAAGCTACTTAAAATAATTAACCCCTAATCTTCCGACCGCAAATCGCCGCCACCTACGTTATCCCTATGTACCCCTAATCTGCTACCCCTAACATCGCCGACCCCTATGTTATATTTATTAACCCCTAATCTGCCCCCCACAACGTCGCCGACACCTACCTACACTTATTAACCCCTAATCTGCCGAGCGGACCTGAGCGCTACTATAATAAAGTTATTAACCCCTAATCCGCCTCACTAACCCTATCATAAATAGTATTAACCCCTAATCTGCCCTCCCTAACATCGCCGACACCTACCTTCAATTATTAACCCCTAATCTGCCGACCGGAGCTCACCGCTATTCTAATAAATGTATTAACCCCTAAAGCTAAGTCTAACCCTAACACTAACACCCCCCTAAGTTAAATATAATTTTTATCTAACGAAATAAATTAACTCTTATTAAATAAATAATTCCTATTTAAAGCTAAATACTTACCTGTAAAATAAATCCTAATATAGCTACAATATAATTTATAATTATATTATAGCTATTTTAGGATTAATATTTATTTTACAGGCAACTTTGTAATTATTTTAACCAGGTACAATAGCTATTAAATAGTTAAGAACTATTTAATAGTTACCTAGTTAAAATAATAACAAATTTACCTGTAAAATAAATCCTAACCTAAGATATAATTAAACCTAACACTACCCTATCAATAAAATAATTAAATAAACTACCTACAATTACCTACAATTAACCTAACACTACACTATCAATAAATTAATTAAACACAATTGCTACAAATAAATAAAATTAAATAAACTATCTAAAGTACAAAAAATAAAAAAGAACTAAGTTACAGAAAATAATAAAATATTTACAAAGATAAGAAAAATATTACAACAATTTTAAACTAATTACACCTACTCTAAGCCCCCTAATAAAATAACAAAGCCCCCCAAAATAAAAAATTCCCTACCCTATTCTAAAATACAAATATTACACGCTCTTTTACCTTACCAGCCCTGAACAGGGCCCTTTGCGGGGCATGCCCCAAGAATTTCAACTCTTTTGCCTGTAAAAAAAAACATACAATACCCCCCCCCCAACATTACAACCCACCACCCACATACCCCTAATCTAACCCAAACCCCCCTTAAATAAACCTAACACTAAGCCCCTGATGATCTTCCTACCTTGTCTTCACCATGCCAGGTTCACCGATCCGTCCTGGCTCCAAGATCTTCATCCAACCCAAGCAGGGGCTAGACATCCACTGAAGAAGTCCAGAAGAGGGTCCAAAGTCTTCCTCCTATCCGGCAAGAAGAGGACATCCGGACCGGCAAACATCTTCTCCAAGCGGCATCTTCTATGTTCTTCCATCCGATGACGACCGGCTCCATCTTGAAGACCTCCAGCGCGGATCCATCCTCTTCTTCCGACGACTAGACGACGAATGACGGTTCCTTTAAGGGACGTCATCCAAGATGGCGTCCCTCGAATTCCGATTGGCTGATAGGATTCTATCAGCCAATCGGAATTAAGGTAGGAATTTTCTGATTGGCTGATGGAATCAGCCAATCAGAATCAAGATCAATCCGATTGGCTGATCCAATCAGCCAATCAGATTGAGCTCGCATTCTATTGGCTGATCGGAACAGCCAATAGAATGCGAGCTCAATCTGATTGGCTGATTGGATCAGCCAATCGGATTGAACTTGATTCTGATTGGCTGATTCCATCAGCCAATCAGAAAATTCCTACCTTAATTCCGATTGGCTGATAGAATCCTATCAGCCAATCGGAATTCGAGGGACGCCATCTTGGATGACGTCCCTTAAAGGAACCGTCATTCGTCGTCTAGTCGTCGGAAGAAGAGGATGGATCCGCGCTGGAGGTCTTCAAGATGGAGCCGGTCGTCATCGGATGGAAGAACATAGAAGATGCCGCTTGGAGAAGATGTTTGCCGGTCCGGATGTCCTCTTCTTGCCGGATAGGAGGAAGACTTTGGACCCTCTTCTGGACTTCTTCAGTGGATGTCTAGCCCCTGCTTGGGTTGGATGAAGATCTTGGAGCCAGGACGGATCGGTGAACCTGGCATGGTGAAGACAAGGTAGGAAGATCATCAGGGGCTTAGTGTTAGGTTTATTTAAGGGGGGTTTGGGTTAGATTAGGGGTATGTGGGTGGTGGGTTGTAATGTTGGGGGGAGGGTATTGTATGTTTTTTTTTACAGGCAAAAGAGCTGAAATTCTTGGGGCATGCCCCGCAAAGGGCCCTGTTCAGGGCTGGTAAGGTAAAAGAGCTTGTAACTTTTTAAATTTAGAATAGGGTAGGGAATTTTTTATTTTGGGGGTCTTTGTTATTTTATTAGGGGGCTTAGAGTAGGTGTAATTAGTTTAAAATTGTTGTAATATTTTTCTTATGTTTGTAAATATTTTTTTATTTTCTGTAACTTAGTTCTTTTTTATTTTTTTGTACTTTAGATAGTTTATTTAATTGTATTTATTTGTAGCAATTGTGTTTAATTAATTTATTGATAGTGTAGTGTTAGGTTAATTGTAGGTAATTGTAGGTAGTTTATTTAATTATTTTATTGATAGGGTAGTGTTAGGTTTAATTATATCTTAGGTTAGGATTTATTTTACAGGTAAATTTGTTATTATTTTAACTAGGTAACTATTAAATAGTTCTTAACTATTTAATAGCTATTGTACCTGGTTAAAATAATTACAAAGTTGCCTGTAAAATAAATATTAATCCTAAAATAGCTATAATATAATTATAAATTATATTGTAGCTATATTAGGATTTATTTTACAGGTAAGTATTTAGCTTTAAATAGGAATTATTTATTTAATAAGAGTTAATTTATTTCGTTAGATAAAAATTATATTTAACTTAGGGGGGTGTTAGTGTTAGGGTTAGACTTAGCTTTAGGGGTTAATACATTTATTAGAATAGCGGTGAGCTCCGGTCGGCAGATTAGGGGTTAATAATTGAAGGTAGGTGTCGGCGATGTTAGGGAGGGCAGATTAGGGGTTAATACTATTTATGATAGGGTTAGTGAGGCGGATTAGGGGTTAATAACTTTATTATAGTAGCGCTCAGGTCCGCTCGGCAGATTAGGGGTTAATAAGTGTAGGTAGGTGTCGGCGACGTTGTGGGGGGCAGATTAGGGGTTAATAAATATAACATAGGGGTCGGCGATGTTAGGGGTAGCAGATTAGGGGTACATAGGGATAACGTAGGTGGCGGCGATTTGCGGTCGGAAGATTAGGGGTTAATTATTTTAAGTAGCTTGCGGCGACGTTGTGGGGGGCAAGTTAGGGGTTAATAGATATAATACAGGGGTCGGCGGTGTTAGGGGCAGCAGATTAGGGGTACATAAGTATAACGTAGGTGGCGGTCGGCAGATTAGGGGTTAAAATTTTTAATCGAGTGGCGGCGATGTGGGGGGACCTCGGTTTAGGGGTACATAGGTAGTTTATGGGTGTTAGTGTACTTTAGGGTACAGTAGTTAAGAGCTTTATAAACCGGCGTTAGCCAGAAAGCTCTTAACTCCTGCTATTTTCAGGCGGCTGGAATCTTGTCGTTAGAGCTCTAACGCTCACTGCAGAAACGACTCTAAATACTGGCGTTAGGAAGATCCCATTGAAAAGATAGGCTACGCAAATGGCGTAGGGGGATCTGCGGTATGGAAAAGTCGCGGCTGTAAAGTGAGCGTTAGACCCTTTAATCACTGACTCCAAATACCAGCGGGCGGCCAAAACCAGCGTTAGGAGCCTCTAACGCTGGTTTTGACGGCTACCGCCGAACTCTAAATCTAGGCCTAGATGTTAGCTGAGTGAATTATTAATTTCGGCCAGTGGATGGCAGCAACATACAAGTAAAGTGTATTTTTGTGTTATATTTGTTTGTAGCATATTTAGTGCCAACTTAGTTCCACTGTAATTTCTTTACTTATTTTGCTTATTTTTTATTTTATTTTTGTAATTTAATTCTAGAAATTATTTATTTCATTGACCCCTGAGAGAATGGAATATATCCTACATGATCCTGGTGGCCTAAAACATATTACACAGTGATTGCTTGATCAGTGTGGGATCTAATTTATATTTGTCCCTATTTGACAACAGCAGAGAAGATAGGGTAAGCATATTCAAGAGGATGTTTAAGTGATATGTCCCTAGGCTGCACATTTTTTCAACAGAAGGTTTTAAAACATTTATTTTTGTATGTAATTCTTTTGCATAGTTGTCTTAAACACTGATAGATTAATGCATAAAACTCAAAATTCAAAATATATTACAGTTCTTTTTTATTTGACAAATGTATGTTGTTCCTGTACTGAAAAAAAAAAAAACATTTACCCCAACAGAGGACTAGATTCCATTGAGGTGATAAAGCTTTAAAACTGGTGGTAACATAAACATTCTCCATAGACTTTAATGCAGATAAATGTTTTTATCATCAGTTTCCAAACTTTACTACCTCAATGGAAATAGGCCAGAGTTGTCACTGTCAGCCAGTGAGCAGTACTTGTTTGTTTCTCCAGAAATGTAAACAACTTTTAGTTAACCCTTTGTTATGATATACTGTATATAGTTACATTTAACTGCTGCTATTTCATATACATGATAGAAACATAATAAGTAATATGTCCTTTTAATTTGTCCATAAAGGGATTTGATTCTAGATGAAATAGAATTGAAGTGAGTAAGTTTGGGTTAAAATATAATACAAAAATAAAAATAAATAAAAGCATAATGATGTTCTATAGTTGGTAATTGCTAAGTCCAAAAAGTGCTTTTAACTGCATTATAGAGCAAATATCGTGAAATTCATTCATTTAAGTTTCCAAATCACTTTTTTGCACCATTTTTGGATTATTATTATTTTTTAAATGATCTAATTCAAGACCTTATCTTATACCTCTTACAAATACAGTTTGGCTATATGTTGGCTTTATTGTGGGGACAGAGAATGTCAGTTTCCTGCATGCTTAGATCACATTTTAACAACAATGATGAATATTTTAAAATCTTTACTTAAAGTGAAGGTAGACTTTGGTGAATGAAAGCTCGTTTTTTAAAAATACTATTAAAAACAGGGGCACTTTAATTTATCAAAGTTTACAAAGCAATCGTTTTGAATAAAAACGTACCTTTTTTTTTCTTGTCACAGCCAGAGCAGCTTCCCCCTCCTGGAAATCCTCTCTTCACACGTCAGCAATGACTAATCCGGCTTCCGTCAATCACGGCTTTCCCCCCAGGGGGGTCATTGCCTGAGGCCATGCTGTGATTGGAGGAAGCCGGATTAGTCATTGCTGACGTGTGAAGAGAGGATTTTTTTTTTTAATCAAAACGGCTGCTTTGTAAACTTTGATGAATGAAAGTGCCCCTGTTTTTAATAGTATTTTTAAAAAACGAGCTTTCATTCACCAAAGTCTACCTTCTCTTTAAGGCAAGATTACAAGTCAAGCGCTAAATATTGCTTTCAAAAAAGCGATATTAGCAAGCACACTTTGTAATACCAGTGTACGCTAATGTGCGCTGGTATCACAAATTAACAGCAATTCGAATGTAAGCTAGCATTCGCATTGCTGGGAAGCATTGCACTCACAAGAGCACACTTCCAAAGGCTCTAATGGGAGGGATGGCATCAAAACTAAAGCGCAGCAAATTGTAAATATACAGTATATGTATATGACTATATATATTTATGTGTTAATATGTGCATATACACATATTAACACATAAATATATATGTATAAAAGCATATACATATATATTTACTGGGAAAACACAGTTCCCTTAGACCTCAATGTAAAGGCACTTTTCACCCACTTCCACCAACTGTAGACCCCGAAAACTGCCTAGTGCAGTTGTTTTTAATTCAATGTAAAAAAGCTAATTTTTTTATTAAAAACTATGATGCCCTCAGTTTTGAGGGCATTTGGGGCACTTATTATTGCGTGCCTGCAAACGGGCAAATTTGCCATTTGCAAACGTACAATAAATTAGCACTCCACTTATAATCTATCCATAATAAGCAATTAACTTACATTTTATACAGGATCGTCATATTTGGACATTTTCAAAATGTTGAATGAAAAATAAGAAAAAAATATATGAAAGTGTTAATTTAAAAACATCATAATTTGATTTTTGATAAAAAAAAAACATTCAACCGAAAAGTCAGTTATAGATTGTGTAGGACCTTCCTTAGCCTGAAGCTCACCTAAGGGCTAATGCCCTTGGGAACAAGATGTGTGTGTGTGATGTGAATGCAACATTGTTGCAAGTGTAATGGTGGAAACTTACCAGAGGTTAAAGGTGATGATGACCTATTTTTCCTCTATCCCTGGTGGTTGGCAATTGGTTACAGCTCTCATGAAGCTGCTAGTTTTACATCAAAGGCTCAAGTAGGATTATTCAATTTGGCTCGCTAAATCCAGAGAATTCTAGTATCTAGGTTCCATTTGCTATATACAACACATGAAAACTGTGACTTACAGTGGTGTTTATTTCAATCACATACACACAAAACACATGACACTTACAGGATCAAAGAATAAAGTCAGCTTATCATCCAAGAATTCCTCTGGAAAGTATTCCCGTGGCTCCAGTACGATTTGTGGCATTCTTTACACCAAAAGCAGTTTCTGTTCAGATAAATTAGATCAGTCTAGAACTTGAGAAAGTCCGCCCATGAGCGAATGAAACGAGTAGGGTGTAAGGATGCCACTGTGAGTGCAGCTTCCAGGAAACTGCCTTTGGTGTAAGGAACGCCACAAATCATACAGCTTGAAGGGAAAACTTGGAAGGGAAAACTTGGAAAACAGAGGTAACTTGGAAAACAGAGGTATTCTTGGATGATAAACTGATTTTATTCTGAGGTCCTGTAAGTGTAATATTGTTTGAATTTATGTGATTGAAATGAAACACCACTGTGAGTCCCAGAAGAGCTCTTCTGTTTTTATGGGTTTATATAGACTCTTCCTCAGATCGCACACTGCTTGAATCAAGTTGCACAGAGCTACTCGGCATACAGTTTTATCACCTTCAGAGGATTCCGTACACCTATGTGGAAAAGAAACTGCTCAGCATAAATTGACCCTATACATTAGGACAATATTCTGTATGTGACTTTTTGCAATTATAAGGTGTTGTATTTGTATACATACTGATTAATATATCCTATATTAATACAGCTGATCAGGGAATTGTGAGTGGTTGCGCTGTTAGTTTATATTTCAGCTTTATAGGCTCCATTTTCAATATACATACAATCATTGCAACTGGCTGTCACAGAGATTGTATGCACAGCAACAGTCATATGTGACTTGCTGCTGTAGGTTTTCTAACAACCCAGGACACACTGCAATACAGTGTACAGTGATTGTCCTTAAGACAGCTATAATTAAAGGGATAGTAAATACCTTGAAATTTTAATATAGCAGCTTGTTATGCATAGTAAAACAAATTTGCAGTATACTTTCATTAATTATTTTGGCGCATTTTCATGCAATTTATCTCTGATTATCAGAACTGACGTAGCACAAGTACCCTTATTTTAGTCTGCATTCCATCATCTGAGTGGCACTGTCCCATCCTTTATGTTTGCATCTATCAGACTTATCTGCATATCTCACAGCTTACAATCCTATTGCCTACCTTGCTGGCCTCCATACTGGCTCCAAAAATCATTAATATATATTAGTAACAATAATTTACAGCAATTCAGACAGGAGTGGTGCTAGGATTTTTAGGTACACTGGCATAAACACATTTTTGCACCCCCTCCCACCCTAGTGATGTGTTAAGCTGCTAACTATTTTATCTAAATTGATAGAGAAAATAGATTTCCGTTATCCCATCAAATTCTTCACTGTTAATCTTTCTTATTTATTAAAATTATAATAGCGAGTATACCCCTCCCCCCCCCCCCGGTTTGCTGGGTGAGAACAGATCTACTCGACTATTATCCCCAAGAGGTGCGGTCACTAGCGAAGATGGTT
This sequence comes from Bombina bombina, assembly GCF_027579735.1. Classification (NCBI taxonomy): domain Eukaryota; kingdom Metazoa; phylum Chordata; class Amphibia; order Anura; family Bombinatoridae; genus Bombina; species Bombina bombina. Next base: position 102,023,336 of record NC_069502.1, read on the forward strand.
GAGACATCCTATCAAGAGATCCATGCTCTCCTGGACGCCTTAGCGCAGAAAATGGATGACAAGTTTGCTCACCTTAGGGCTCTTACAAAAGCCCTCCCTCCAAAGCCGCCGACCAAGGAGTTGCAAAGAGAGGCTACAATGGCACCAGATATGCAACATGATGGCTCACAGCCTTATTTCAGAGAAACAGAGTCCACCCAGTACACTCCAGTATTATGGGAAGACCTGTACATGAAGCAACAGGAATTAGTATCGTCCCATCAGTAATCTTCAGAATCGGGCGCTGCCTCTGTTCTTACCACTCTCAGGATGGGAAGAACAGCTGAGGGGGAGCCCAGGCCAGTGCGGGTGGATGCGGCCCGCCACGCTGGGTACAGATATCCTTTCCTGCGGTAACGACCAGTAACCTGAGTTTCCCTGAGTTGCCATTCCTTGTAAGAACAGGCACAGTTTTGAATACTTATACTTACTTTTATTTATGGCCTTGAGCATATTCAGTTCACTTAGGGATGTGCTCCAGACAGTATCCTCTTACCCTATGCTCCGTTCTAAGTTCTTGTCATGCTGGCAGAGTGACAATCAGAGCCAGGATAGGAATTGGGTAATTTAACTATGGCTTACATCACTAAACCCAACATTATGACTGATCTAAACTGTGAGTCGACATGTAGCCCTCCATATTGCAATGAGGACTCTCTAGTCTGATACCTTAATGGGGGATTTAACTTCTTGTTTTCAGCACCAAGTATAATCCGGGACTCTCTCATGTATGATTTAACATAAATAACTACATTTTATAGAATTGTGTTGACATTATAAAATATACCTATGGATTGTATCAGTATATTAATCAGCTCTCTATGGTTTGGGGGAGAGTATTTTATTTGATGCATGTTCATGTGTCTGGGTTGCTACTCTCAAACACCTTACTTAAACTAGGGCTCTATTACTTATGATTTATTAGATAATACATGTTTGCCCTGCATAAAACGTGGATACCTTTGGAGTTAGTGTGCTCTTATTTGAGAGCCTCACTTGGTTGTTATAGAAACTCAGACACGTTGTGTTTGTGTATATAGCCCTCTGCCAACCATAAGAACATACCTCTTCACTAAGTATATCTAAATTTAGTAGGACACAAACCATATTTTAGCGATAAAGAGATTAGATAAAGTTTATTTTGCTCTGACTTAGTGAACTAGAATTTAAAACTAAAGTCATTAGAGAGGGAAGTTGTCAAAACTTGGGTGAACCCGGGAGAGGCCATGTGCCTGAATCATCCAACCTTGCAGTATAGCTTTCACCATCTAGATTACATCCTTCCTTTTGACCACACTTAGCAATGGTTGCCAAGATAAATTCAGTAACACTGCTACTTTCATTCTATCACGCTCGCCATAAGCAACCATAATATAGGTATCATTGGCTTAATTTAAAAATCCCAATTTAAGCACTGAGTTTATAACCTGGCAGATTTGTGTCTGTTATAAACTTTATATAGCGACCACTACCACTTATCATGTGTTTTCATTAGGTATCTGTATATTACGCTTTAGTACAGCTTATAAATTATGTGCCATGGTCTATGAGTAATCGTATATCACTCTAGTTTTTTCGCCTCCAGCCATTCAAGATTTATTGAGTGGGTTCATGAGTAGCCCATATATTTTGTGGGAAGATTATACAACTATATACAGTATCGTTCTATGGGGGGGATACTTCATTCCCAGTAGTAAGTCTGGGTTATCTTGAGAGCGGCTTTGGTCTGCTATTTTGAAATATTTTTTGAATTATACCATAATAATTTGTTGTTGTGATGTTTTGCAATATTGTTGATATATAATCCTTATTATATCAGATTATATATTATGTGCCATGGTCCAAAAGGGACCATATAGCATTCTAGTTCTTCTACCTCCAGTGATTCAAGGTATACATAGATTCAAGAGTAGCCTATCTACTACTGGGGAGGTCTATAAAATTGTATCTCAGTCTAGTGTACCTCCATTGATAATAGATAGATAAAAAAAATATTTTATTGTTCCGATACAAAAGTTGTCCTTTTATCTGTTTGTATTGAATTGTGGCAAAAATATTCTTATATTGTAACTCTTGCTAAAAACCTCAATAAAATAAATATTTGGAAAAACAAAATTATTATAGCTATATTGGTTAATTTCTGCATGACATAATGTATCAAAGTGAGGGCTCAGAACATAGAATCATAAATTGCACAAGTGGTGATAATATATAAAACATACACACCTGGAGGCAGGTTTGTATGTTTTCTTTTTAACCATTACACCTAGACTGATACTAGCATGTCTAACAGGAAAATGTATCAAGTTGCAGGCGAACAAGAACAAGAACTCGAGCAGAGAACCTGTCTACCTGCAATCACCAGTCCACTTGGCAAAATTTAAGACTGCAGAAGAGCTCTATTGTTCAGTCCTGCCCACAAAGTACCCTTACAATGATAACATATATGCTGCACTGTATAATTGATGTAGAGTACGTATACAATGATAACATATATGATGCATTGTATAATTGATGCAGAGTACCTATACAATGATAACATATATGATGCATTGTATAATTGATGCAGAGTACCTATACAATGATAACATATATAATGCATTGTATAATTGATGCAGAGTACCTATACAATGATAACATATATAATGCATTGTATAATTGATGCAGAGTACCTATACAATGATAACATATATAGTGCATTGTATAATTGATGCAGAGTACCTATACAATGATAACATATATGCTGCACTGTATAATTGATGCAGAGTACCTATACAATGATAACATATATGCTGCAATGTACAATTAATGCAGATTTTTTAAACAATGATAACATATATGTTGCACTGTATAATTAATGAAGAGTACCTATACAATGATAACATATATGCTGCACTGTATAATTGATGCAGAGTACCTATACACTGATAACATATAGGCTGCAATGTACAATTAATGCAGAGTTTTTAGACAATGATAACATACAGTATATGTTGCACTGTATAATTAATGCAGAGTACCTATACATTGATAACATATATGTTGCACTGAATAATTAATGTGGAGTACCTATACAATGATAACATATATGTTGCACTGAATAATTAATGTGGAATACCTATACAATGATAACATATATGTTGCACTGTAAAATTAATGAAGAGTACCTATACAATGATAACATATATGCTGCACTGTATAATTAATGCAGAGTACCTATACATTGATAACATATATGTTGCACTGATAATTAATGTGTAGTACCTATACATTGATAACATATATGTTACACTGATAATTAATGTGTAGTACCTATAAAATGATAACATATACTGTATGTTGCACTGTATAATGATGCTGAGGGTTCATACACTAAAAAACAGAACAGGCTGCTGTGTATAATGACGATGGGTGTCTGTACACTGATGGTGAGCACTGTGTGCTGTTTAATAATGTCAAACATTTAACACAATGAAAATGTACACACTGCACTGGTGTAATTGTGCCAAGTATCCTATATAAAAATTGGCCAAGTATGTTTGTCAGATGCAGTCATGCGCAGTAGAGACTGCACGTGACAAACATACCTGTCCTTGATCAGTGTCGGCTTGGAGCGAGGCCAGTAACAGCTGTGAGAAGCGGCCACGCTCCCATGTGACAGCGGGCGTGACAAACATACCTGTCCTTGATCAGTGTCGGCGTGGAGCGAGGCCAGTAACAGCTGTGAGAAGCGGCCGCGCGCTACATGGGAGGTGAGTGACAGCGGGCGTGCGCGAGGTACACAGCATACAAGCTGAACAGCTGTGAGGTATGGGGAGCGCGAGGCAAGCTGTCACTCACCTCACCTCCCATGTAGTGCCACGATGGGGGCGTGGCCGTGCGGGTGTCACCGCGATGGGTGTGGCCGTGCGGGTGTCGCCGCGGTTGAGCGTGGCCGTGCGGGTGTCACCGTGAGGGGGCGTGGCCGGGCAGGGTGCCGCAATGGGGGCGTGGCAAGAGAGGGAGCAAGAGAGGGGGGAGAGAACAAAAGAGGGGGCAGAGAGAGCCAAATAGAGGGGGGAGAGAACAAAAGATGGGGCAGAGAGAGCCAAAGAGTGGTGAGAGAGAGCCAAAGAGGGGGGAGAGAGACAAATAGAGGGGGGGAGAGAGATAAATAGAGGGAGGGGATAGAACAAAAGAGGGGGGAAGAGAGCCAAAGAGGGGGAGAGAGAGCCAAATAGGGGGCAGAGAGAGCCAATGAGGGGGCAGAGAGAGCCAAAGAGTGGGGAGAGAGAGCCAAAGAGGGGGGAGAGAACAAAAGAGGGGGCAGAGAGAGCAAAAGAAAGGGGGGAGAGAGCCAAAGAGGGGAGAGAGAGAGCAAAAGAGGTTTAGAGAACAAAAGAGGGGGCAGAGAGAGCCAAAGAGGGGGGAGAGAGCCAAAGAGGGGGGAGAGAGAGCCAAAGAGGGGGGAGAGAACAAAAGAGGGGGCAGAGAGAGCCAAAGAGGGGGGAGAGAGAGCCAAAGAGGGGGGAGAGAACAAAAGAGGGGGGAGAGAGAGCCAAAGAGGGGGGAGAGAGAGCCAAAGAGGGGGGAGAGAGAGCCAAAGAGGGGGGAGAGAGCCAAAGAGGGGGGAGAGTACAAAAGAGGGGGCAGAGAGAGCCAAAGAGGGGAGAGAGAGAGCAAAAGAGGGTAGAGTGCAAAGGAGAGGGGGGAGAGAAAGCAAAAGAGAGGGGGAGAGAGAGCAATAGATAGGGGGTGAGAGCAAGGGGTGGGACCGCTGTACTGCAAAAAATGGCCCGTGTACACGGGCTTTAGTACTAGTCTATCTATAAACTGAAATAGGACGTATTGTGCTGAATAATGATAATAGCCATCTATCACTTTAATGTATAGGTATGAATGTAGATTAGCTCTGATTTCTATTAATAACCCATGAACAAAGTTTGAAGCACTTCCCCTCTTTTTTTCAGAGCTAGACAGGAGGACAGGCACAGCACTTCTGATTAGTGGTACTTGGTCTATTCTATACCTCCTGATTATTGCTGCAACTGCGTTCTGTCTGATTTTTAGTTGGTCACTGATCTTCTTGTATCCTTTACCTTCTTTGTGAAGCCTCACAATCAGATTTTTCAATTCCTTTGGCAATTCTTTTCTATGTGGAGCCATAATGCAGACATGTAAGATAGACACAGCCCAAAGGTAGTTTTATAACCATGTTCATGCAATTAGGTTAATTGGAAACCACAGGTGTACTCAATTCTGTTTCAATGATAGCAGGTTTTCTAACTTTCTAACTTGGGTGTAAGTAATCACAGGTCTATTCACTTTTTTTGCATTGAATTACTACTGTAGAGTCTGTATTTTTAATATAGTAAATCTAAACTGTTAGTTTTTCATTTTATAAAAGAGCAAATGCCCTACTCTTCAACTTAGAAGTAATGCAATTACTGTAAGTTGATACAATTTCTTTCATAAACGTGGTAAGAGTCCACGATCCATTACTCCTGGGAATTACCTTCCCTACCGCTAGGAGGAGGCAAAGACTTCCAAACCACAAGAGCTCTATAAAACCCCTCCCACCTCTTTGGCAGTTAGTCATATCTTTGCTCCACTGGAGCAAGGTGAAGAGTGGTAATGTGCAGATGATTGCTTCACTGAGAGGGATTTTCAAACTGGTTGGGGCCCAGAGGGAAGTTTAAGAAATTTGGTGTGTGCCTTATATTTTCTTTAAGTCACTATCCTCCCAAGGATGTCGCAGGGACTTGTCTTTTGCCTCATCCTATTGGGTCTACAGTCAACTCCTATAGTATATGCTCTGCTAATATGTTTTCAGTACAGGATTGTTTTTTCCTGCTATTATGTATAGTAGGAGAGTGTTAAACCCATTAGTGACCAGACCATTTTTCAATTTTCTTACAGTTAAGGACCAGGGCTATTTTTACATTTCTGCTGTGTTTGTGTTTAGCTGTAATTTTCCTCTTACTCGTTTACTGTATCTTCACATATTATATTCCATTTTTCTCGCCAATAAATGGACTTTCTAAAGATACCATTATTTTCATCATATAATTTACTATAATTTTTTTTTATAAACTATAATAAAAACATGGAAAAAAACACACTTTTTCTAAATTTGACCCCAAAATCTGTTACACATCTACAACCACCAAAAAACACCCATGCTAAATAATGTCTAAATTTTGTCCTGAGTTTAGAAATACCCAATGTTTACATGTTCTTTGCTTTTTTTGTAAGTTATATGGCAATAAGTACAAGTAGCACTTTGCTATTTCCAAACCATTTTTTTTTTCAAAATTAGCAATAGTTACATTGTCACACTGATATCTGTCAGGAATCCCTTAATAACCCTTTTATATATATATATATATATATATATATATATATATATATATATATATATATATATATATATATATATATATATATATATATATATATATATATATATTTAGTAGACAACCCAAAGTATTGATCTAGGCCCATTTTGGTATATTTCATGCAACCATTTCACCACCAAATGCAATCAAATAAAAAAAATTGTTAACATTTTCACAAACTTTCGGTTTATCACTGAAATTATTTACAAACAGCTTGTGCAATTATGGCATAGATGGTTGTAAATGCTTCTCTGGGAT